>NW_015537989.1:77812-78715 GCF_001515605.1 Sinocyclocheilus anshuiensis
TAAGTTTCATAAATAAAAAATAAAGAACTAAATAACATTTTGAACAAAAAGCTGAAAAAAAGACTATGAATTGGACAGTCATTACCTCTTCATGGGTCGGCATTTTATTCCATAATGTTACACAGTTTTGATGCTGTTTTTTGTTTGATGATCGTGTTAGAATACATGTGGAAGCATCTGTTATCATTTGTTTTGGATTCTTCTTCGCTCTGTTTTGGAAATTCTGTACAGAAGATGTGTACTAGCGCCCTCTACAGTATAACAATGAAAACACGGATTCTAGGAGCACAAGTATAGCTCAAATATATTTAGACTTTTTCTAAGTATAAGTCAAGTATACTTAAATGTAATTTTAAGTATATTTCTGAGAAGTACATAAAAAGTAGACTGAAAGTATACTTTCCTATTTTTAGTTTAAAAGAAGTATACTAATAGCACACTTGAATAACCTTCTTTTTCATAAGGGATATCAAGGTGAACTGCAGAGTAACATGAAACCTTTGTAACTTTTTGAGCTATGTCTGAACTAATTTTACATAACCAGAATGCACTTTCCAAAAAAAAAAAACTTGTTGCTGTTTGACAAATTTTACTACTAGCAAGGACAAACAAATATAAGCTATATAGGCAAACCTGTAAACACAAACATCAAATCTGCCTCAGTTTTGACATATTTTGTTAAGTCAGTGTTTTGCAGAAATGATGCATGTATGTATTAGGGCTTTCAGACAGTTATTAATTGCATGAATTTGTTATAGTAGCCTACATACATTTAATGTTGTCAGATCCAAGATATCTAATAGGCCAGTGTATAAATATTACTCTACATTATTTATGTGAATGAAACTGAATTTTTTTTTTCTTTTTTTTTTTTTGCCCTTCTCAAAAACAACATTGGCATCA
>NW_015537989.1:78913-83733 GCF_001515605.1 Sinocyclocheilus anshuiensis
GGCATCAGAACACACCCAAAAAAAAAAAAAAATACAGATACAATATTATAACAATAGTTCAATAATAAAAATTTACTCAAAATGTATAGACGTAATACATGTGTAAACGTCATTATCCAGATGTTCACAGTAACATATGAATGATGGTGAGTAAAGGCCTGCACCACAATATCAGTATTTTCTCTGAGAAGTGAAGGTCTGAGACCTTTATGAGTTTGTGAATGCGGTCTGTGGAAAGAGATGTTTTCTTTCAGCAGAAGCAGGACAACAACACGGACAGGTTTTCAACGTCAATGTTCAATCAGCCCAGACTGCATTTTTACTGTTACAGAAAATGAGCTACGCCTGTTAGTCTAAGGGTTTCCAGTAAATCCTATTTTAATTTCTAAGGATCATCACTGCTTTAAACAAGGTATGAAATTAATGAGTATCTAGTGATTATTGCTATCTAATCCTTGACTGAGCAGTACATTTACAAATTTATCAGTAGCAAGTTACAGCAAGGTTTTGGTAAAAACTGAACATTGTGTAATCTGTGTTAAGTACTGTACTGTGTGAATGTGAATCTCTGTATTAACAATACTTTTTACATTAATTTACATGAATTCAACGTGTGAGTAAAAGTTTTTTAATACAAGTGACATTTCAGGTTTGTTTGTGTAACACTTTTCACAATACATATCAATACAAAGCAGGTTTAGATAAAAAATAAATATATATGTGCAGGATCTCTTGAACATCTTACATTAGATTAGCCTGATTTCATTACAAAAAGCAAACTGCATTCAGTGGACACACACCTGCTTGAAATGTAGCTGATAATATTGTTAAGCACACAGACCATATTAATAATTGTAAATATATTTCAAATGCATTTAATCAAAATTAGATTTTTAATGTCACATGTACCAGTGTGGTGTCATTGTGTCTGTTTTAAATATATTTCGTATTTTCCATCCAGAAAAACACCAATGACAGCACACAGCTATATCAAAGAGCTTCTTCTGAAGACTCTGGATAATCTGAAAAGAGAAAGACGAGACAGGTTTAAATGGCACTTAAATCATGAATGCATTTTAATTGCTGATACTGAGAACGCAGATGCCACTGGCACAATGGACATAATGGTGGCATGATTTTCACCGGAAGGAGCAGTGAAGATCGCACTGGACATCTTGAGGAAGATGAATGAGAACCATCTGCTCAACAGTTAGAGATCCCAGTCAACACGTGAGATCATGCGCTGATCACAGTGACATCACACCGTTCTCATACAGTGATACTCACAGTGTGAGTAATATGTGAGCTCATTGTGAAGTCAAAATGTTGAGCAGGTTGAGAAAAGACAGTTCAAATATAAGTCACCGAGGAGGCTTTCTATATCCTGTTTCTCAACACTATCACAGTGATATCACAGTGCTCTCACATGCTGAGCTCATGAGTGCACACTCAGCTAACAGCTTATTGTTATAAGTATGAGTGCACACTCAGCTAACAGTTTTTTGTTATAAGAACCTTCTCCAAACATACAACTGACTTCCAGACACAGCCTTCGATGAAATCAACTGAAATACAAAAGACATTAAATCTTTGGTGATCTCAGCAGAGAATGATTAAACAACTCCACAAACAGCATCACCAGCTTCACTCATTATTAACCAGACTGACTTTATTTCTGTCAGACATCTACAAAAGTGCTTATTGAGAATTAACAGAGATTTAGATGATGTTTTATTGTTTCATTTGATGTCACCATCAAGGTGATTAGTGTTTGCTTTAGTTGGGCTCTTGACCCTTGACTTTATAACATTATATATTTTGGGCCGCTGTAACTGTGTATTAGTAAAGCACATTTGTTATTCCAAGGGATACCAAAAAGAGACTGCAGCCAGGTGATGTTGGTTTGTTGTTGATTATAACAATACAATCTTCACCCAGATTTAGTCTTTGTGAGGAGTTATTAATCTAAAGTTTCTAATTAGCTCTCCGATTTTACAGTATCGTATCCAACAGTGTAATAATTTATGAAAGATTTTAAAAGCATGATAAGTCACAACTGGTTTGAACTGCTGTGTCATTTAAAAACAGAGAAACATCAAGAATCAGTGTATGAATCTCAACAATGGTCACAAACATCAGCTGTGCTAAAGGGATCTGCTTTCAATATGTTGTTAAAGTTTGTTATTTAAGACATTCATAATAAATATTAATAAAGCAAGATGCCCTGTTGAAATATATGACATGTATGATTTATTTAAGCTGCAAAGGTAAAATCTTAATGTAAATTATTATGACAGATGTGAAGGGGGAGGATAATTTATGTGTGTCAGTTTTTTGCCGAAAAAGACTTCCGCATAGAATACACCTGTGTATCCTCGCTCATGACTCCTCAAGAAACCTCCTCACTCCTCCATCCTCGCGGTGCTATTAGAGAATTAACATGTCCTACAAGATGACTGAGCTCGATCAGATTCCGGGTCGTATGAAAAAAATTCAATTTGGAATGACAAAGTATATTACATAACATAAACATAATATCAATCGTGACAATATCTCTCAAATGTTATATCGCAACATATTTGCAGCTGCAGTCACGATCAAATATGTTTATTTAAATAAGGGGAGTTAACCTAAGCACTAACAGTCAATCCTTTACATTCATTTGCCATTCATCCAGATCAAGAAAGAGAAAAAAAACAGTGGTGAGCACTGCAAGTAAAACTGGTCATTGAACATCTAAAACAGCAAAAGAGGATTTCCAGAAAAATGGCTAAACTTACAGGTCAGTAAAAGTCATCTAGTAATCTAATTTCATTCTGTGCATACTAATAAAATGTGATCACCCAGGTTAACAAAAACACTGACTTTAAACTGAACACTTTGTACAGCCTCAGTCTGTATCAAAAACTAGGCAATAAAATTTGAAAGTGGCTATGGAAGAGTATAGGACCTAATGTATAGATGGAATCAACTGAGAAAATCTGATTTACTTTGAGAAGGGGAAAAACATAATAGACTGCACAACCTGGGGACAGATAAAAGGAATGCGTCTAGTTAATTGCGATGTGTAAACGTGTATAAATAGATAATGAAAATAATAATATACAGAACATTATTTCATGTTTTACATTAGTGCTTGGTAAACCACTTGTTATACAAAACTTGCCTTCACAAAACTAGGCTGTTTTAAGTGGTTGGTTGCACAGGCGACTTCTTTAAATAATATTTTAACAATATTTATTGCTACATAAAGTCAACTTTTCAACCTGAGAGATCAAGGATAACATAATTTTGCACATTTTCTGAATCTTCTAATCCACACAAATGAGTAACTGACTGAAATTTAAGATTTTTGGAAGTAGTTTACAATAAGGTTCCATTAGTTAATAATACATTAACAATTCATTTGTTATGGAATTTATTAATCTTTGTTAATGTTAGTTCATAAAAATACAGCTATTAATTAGTTCACGTTAGCTCAGGTGCAATAAATAATATTAACAGACAACTTTTGATTTTAATAATGTATTAGTAAGTGTTGACATTAACATGAACTAAGGTTAATAAATGCTTTAGAAGTATTTGTCATTGTTATTTCATGTTAACTAATGTTAACATGGGTTGTACCCTCTACCAACTTTGAAATCACATTGAGTTTTGGTGCGTCACTGTCACAGTGTCAATAATTATATGATATTAAACTCAGTTTTACTGTTTGAAATCTAAACCTAAGCATTCTGGGGTTTTTTTTAGCAAAGTGTTTGTATTTTTATCATTTTTATAAAAATGTTTCTCTCCAATAATAGGAGATCTGAGGATTGTTATGTTGGGAATGACTGGAGCTGGAAAGAGTGCAACTGGAAACACCATCTTGGGCAAAGATGCGTTTAAAGTGGACTTTAGTCCAGAGTCAATTACTCAACTATCTGAGAAAAAATAGATAAAAAAGGGTAGCAGGATCATCTCAGTAATCGACACTCCAGGCCTCCAAGATACATCAGCAGATGAATATGAAATGAATGTTGAAATAAAAAAATGTATGGAGATGTCTGATCCTGGCCCTAATGTGTTTCTGCTGGTCTTCAGACTGGATGTGAAATTCACAGATGAAGTGAAAAACACGGTCCAGTGGATTCAGGAGAACTTTGGAGAAGAAGCTGCACGTCACACCATCATTCTGTTCACCAGAGGTGGGACTTTCAAGTCACAAGCAAGTCTTCAAGTCAAATCCCAAGTTGAAGCATTACAGTGGCATTTGTTTAATAGGATTTATTTATTTATTTTTTGCTGTTGTGTAATAGCTGAATGGCAGTCAATAAACCACACATGCATTTTTGTAAGACAAATGTCCATATTTCAAATGTAATAAACATTTTTTTCTCACTTCCGCTGACTCTGGTTCAGCTGATGATGTAAGACGTATGTGTTGTGCGCGCGCCTCTGAGAAATGCAGGAGCAAAACAAAGTTTCCTTACTTTAGCAAAGGAAAACCAGTCTCCTCTTGTCTTATATTGAAATCTGATCCTCAACAATAATTATTCATACTGCAGTGCATGATGGGAGTTTTTACTATGGTGTTACCCAGCATGCCCAGCATGCAGAAGCATTTTGTTGATTGTCACCATTGTTGAGATTCATATGCTGGTTCTTGATGTCTGTGTGTTTGTGTGTGTGCACTTTGTTTGCATGCTGTAGTTTCTCAGGGTTGATTATGGAAAATCTACACACATATATACATATTAAAAAAAAAAGTTTATTTGATTGTAATCAGATTAGCTCATGATGACTATCTCATAAATGAGCTAAACGTTTACTAAACA
>NW_015537989.1:86410-89709 GCF_001515605.1 Sinocyclocheilus anshuiensis
ACAATCAACATCACTGAAGAAAAGATAAACACAAGAACTACATCTGACTTCAGCCACAGCCTTGGAATGAAATCAACTGAACACCCCCCAAAAACACACTATGTCACCATAATTGTGGTCAAGGTTTGCTTTAGTTGGGCCCTTGACCCTTACATTAATTCAAAGTAATTTGCTTCTAAGTGACTGCAATGTTGTTTCACAGCAAACATTTGTGCATTTGCTGAATCAAACCTTCAAGTAGCAGATGAGCTTAGACTTTCTGCCTATAACTCATGATGAATGAACATCATAAAGTGGTCTCTCTTTGGTTTATTGACTGACATGCAGATATTACTGAACTGTGAAAAAAGAAAAAAAGTCCCACTAAAGAAATGGCGCTGTAGTGTTTCGATATTGAAAAAAAAGAAAACTGTATCAGACACGCAATGTCACCATAATTGTGGTCAAGGTTTGCTTTAGTTGGGCCCTTGACCCTTACATTAATTCAAAGTAATTTGCTTCTAAGTGACTGCAATGTTGTTTCACAGCAAACATTTGTGCATTTGCTGAATCAAACCTTCAAGTAGCAGATGAGCTTAGACTTTCTGCCTATAACTCATGATGAATGAACATCATAAAGTGGTCTCTCTTTGGTTTATTGACTGACATTCAGATATTACTGAACTGTGAAAAAAAGTCTCACTAAACAAATGCCACCGTAGTGCTTCAATATTGAAGAGAAAGAAAACTATATTAGCTCAGGCTTTTAGACATGAACACTTATCATATGATCCTCAACAGTGGTGACAATAATTATTCATACTGCAGTGCATGATGGGAGTTTTTACTATGGTGTTACCCAGCATGCATTGCAGCATGAAGCATTTTGTTGATTGTCACCATTGTTGAGATTCATATGCTGGTTCTTGATGTCTGTGTGTGTCTACATAATATTGGAGATCAAATTTTTATATGCATGACAAAGATTTAAAATTCATTCATAGTAACTATTAGAACAGCACTTTGTTTTACATGCTGTAGTTTCACAGGGTTGATTATGCAAAACCTAAACATATAACATTTTTTGATTGTAATCAGGTCAGCTCATGATAACTACCTTATCATATCAAAACAGTTAATAGCTGCTCACTGCATAGCACTGATCTCTCTGTGTCACAACACCTCATGTATTGCTATAAATAAAGATCTAACACAGGCGTCAAGGGTCAAGAGCCCAACTAAAGCAAACACTGATCTCCATGATGGTGCCATCATTTTAACCAATAAAACATCAAGCTCTGATCCTCTGTAATTCTCAATAACAGCAGGTGTTCATCACTAATGCACAATCATCATTTAATTATTCACTTAATTATCTCATTAACTTTAACTCTTTGAAGACTTGGGATTTAACTCAAGACTTGCTTGTGACTTGAAAGGAATGACTTGGTTCCTTCTCTGAAAAACTGTGCTAATTAGCAAATCCAGGTGATTGGAACAAAATACTGAAGAGGACTTTTACTTTCTGAACCTGGATTTTACACCTCTGGTGATGACTCAATGATGGGTAAGATTCTCCAGTGGCCAGAGGGGGACAACCTAAGGCAGGGCTTTGCCGCCACTGGGAACCTGCCCAGGAAGGGAGATATGACTCGAGACTTGCTTGTGACTTGAAAGTCCCACCTCTGACTTAAACACTTAAGATCAACCATCAACAATCAAACTGAATAACTGACCCTTCAATACCGGTGCAGAAATATCCGCAGTATAAATATCATGCGGTAATGTATCAGAAATATCATGCACTAATGATGCTGGTTTTGGTTTCACTCTTTTACTTGGATTTTACACTTGACATAAGGTGATGAACAGTTATATTTATGAATTTAACAGACACTTTTATTCAAAGTAACTTTAAAAAGATTTGGAACAAAGGAACAATTCATGCATAAAGTGTATATCATACAAGAGTTAAACAAATGTTAAAAACACAAAATGTAATAATAAAATTTAGTGTATTTATAGTTATTTACTTTTATTTTCTTCGTGGTACAGAATTTAACTTTTAAACTGAACAGTGACAGATTAATTTGCACCAAAATACTGTCAAATTTAGAATTACGGCCTTCAACAAAAAAAAAAGTGTATTTGTGTGCATCTGATATCATACAGTAATGATTCTAGTTTTGGTGGTTTTATAACTGATTTTACTCATATTTTATACTGGACATCTAATGCAAAAGTGACTATTCTACAAAAGAAAACAAAAAAATCTTGAAATCAAACAAATGTTTCAATAGTTTGTAGTATTATATTTGTTCAGCCAATTATTCACTGAACAAAACATGTTTTAGTTGTCACAAGCTCTGGTTTTCTTCATGGTACAGTATATAACTATTTACCTTTTAATTTGAACACTGACAAATGAATTTACACCAAAATACTGCAAAATTTGTTTGGAATTACGGCCTTCAACAAAAGATATGCAGAGTGTTTTCTCCTTCTTTTTAATATACTGTAAAAGTCTGATAATGTTTTACTTTATCCTAAATGCATGCTAATATGATTAGTTGCACTTTAATATGTTTTCTTTGCTGTCTGTGCTGCCATCTAGTGTGTGAATATAAAATCTGAGATGACTAATGACTGAGGTCAAAGGTCCTCACCGTGCAGTTGTAACTTCCTATAACTTCCTGCAGATCACCACGGTCATACCGTGCAGCAGACACTGACCCACACCCACGATGTTACCTGGGAAACAGAGAGAAGAGACATGATTGACTGCTTAGACCTGTCTGCTGAACTTGTGCGACCTAAACTACACATTAATTTCATCATTTAAAAATTATACTTAATGTGCTCCTTCAAGAACCTGCAGAGATGCAGACTTTAATAGTCTATAACATAATAATTACAATTACAATAAATATCTTTAAAAGTTTTTATCTCCACATCAGCAGCACTTTAATACACCAAATTTAACAGATTTATTCCTTTCTATATACTGAAGGTTTTTACTGAGGGGTTTTTCTATATGTCATTGACACTGATTTATACAACATTTTACCCCTAAAAATCATGGTGAAAGTGCATGTATTTGAAGATGGCGAGTTTTTTTTCTCCACTTCAGTAACTTGATGCAATCCAAGATGGCGCCGACGCTGATGGCTGCCTCCGTGGCGTGCTCTGCAGTTGTTTTTATGTTTTTGTTAGTTTGTCCTCTCTTTAGTTATATCCCTGCAGTCAGTTTCACCAGAGATGAATTGCTGGACATTCGGCAGTACACACCACCCAATATTTCACCGGTTTTCTACTTTTCT
>NW_015537989.1:91091-92755 GCF_001515605.1 Sinocyclocheilus anshuiensis
GTTTGTCCTGTCTTTAGTTATATCCCTGCAATCAGTTTCACCAGAGACGAATTGCTGGACATTCGGCAGTACACACCACCCAATATTTCACCGGTTTTCTACTTTTCTGATGTTTTGCTAGACATTGTAGTTGGCGGAGCAGCGGCGCTGATCAAACGCTTTAGGAGGAAGTGAGCCGGCGCACTTGTGAAGCTCAGACAGTGCGGATTTCGAACAGCACTGCCTAGCATCCATCTGGCGAACCTCCGCTCTCTACCCAACAAAACGGACAAACTCCTTCTGCTCTCCCGGATAAACAAGGATTTTTCACATTCTGCTGCTCTGTGTTTCACGGAAACCTGGCTGAACGATGCCATACCGGACAGCGCGCTTCATCTGCTGAGCTTCCAGCTGTTCAGAGCGGACTGCGACGCAGAATCAACAGGGAAATCGCGCGGCGGCGGGACATGCTTTTACATCAATGAGAGGTGGTGTACAGATGTAACTGTGTTAAAGAAGATGTGCTGTTCAGATCTAGAAGTGCTCTGCATTAACTGTAAGCCGTTCTATTCGCCACGGAAGTTTTGCTCATTCATTCTCGTCAGTGTCTACATTCCTCCGCAAGCGCACGTGAGCTCCGAACTGTGTTAAAGAAGATGTGCTTTGCCGATCTGGAAGCACTCTTCTTTAACTGTAAGCCTTTCTACTCGCTGCAGAAGATTCACTCGTTCATTCTCGTAAGTGTCTACATTAATCCGCAAGCACACGTGAGCTCCGCTTTACAGAAACTCGCTGATCTGATCACAGAGACAGAGCAACAACACCCGGACTCTGTTTTAATCATTCTCGGGGACTTTAATAAAGCAAATCTTTCCCGTGAACTGCCAAAATACAGACAGCATGTTACATGTCCCACCAGACAGTAATATACTGGATCACTGTTACACAGCAATAACGGATGCATATCACTCTGTTCCACGGGCCGCTTTGTGGCTCTCTGATCACTGTTCATCTTATACCGACCTACAGGCAGAAACTGAAATCAGCTAAACCTGTATTAAGGACTGTAAAGAGATGGACTGATGAAACAGAGAGGGTTTTACAAGCCTGTTTCGACCTCACTGATTGGAGTGTTTTGAAGCTGCTGCAAATGATCTGGACGATGACAAACCATGGTTCACTGCTAAACTCAGACAGCTCCGTCAGCCCAAAGAAGATGCTTACAGGAATGGGGACAGTATTGTATAAACAGGCCAAATACACACTGGAAAAGGAGATCAAAGTGGCAAAGAGGAATTATTCTGAAAAGCTAAGGATTTGCATTATGTTCTGCAACAGATCAAGGACTTATGTGAGGATCCTGTTTTTGGACTTCAGCTCGGCTTTTAACACTATCATCCCAAACCTCCTCCTGCCAAACTATCTCAGCTCTCGAACGACTGCACCTCTAAATATCCCTCTCCTCGTCAAGCTCCTGAAGTTTGCAGATGACCCCACACTTATCGACCTTATTTAAGACGGAGACGAGTCTGCTTGCAGACAAGAGGTTAAAGAGCTGGCTGTCTGGTGCAGCCTTAACAACCTGGAGCTGAACACGCTCGAAACTGTGGAAATGATCGTGGACTTCAGGAGAAACCCCCCTGCACTCCCCCCACTCACCATCATGGACAGCACTGTGACTGCAG
>NW_015537989.1:95950-126762 GCF_001515605.1 Sinocyclocheilus anshuiensis
TTGAATCCATCCTCTGCACTTCAATAACTGTCTGGTTCAGCTCAGCTACCAAATCTGACCTCAGAAGACTACAGAAGCAAGTCCGGACTGCTGAGCGAATCATTGGTACAACCATCCCTACTCTTCAAGAACTGTACTTATCCAGAGTGAGCAAAACGGCTGGCAAAATCACTCTGGACCCCTTACATCCAGCACACTCCCTCTTTGAACTGTTGCCATCTGGTCAACGCTACAGATCACTGTATGTGATGCAATAACGACAGTAACGGAAATAATAGAAATAGGCAAACAGCAGAATTGATATATACGAATTCCAAGCTCTTTTTTTAAGGAACAAGTTGTGATAATCGCTTGAAGAAATGTTATATAATTCGGGGTATCCGGACACCGCCACTATGAGCACCTCCTCCGCCATGTTGCCGTCAAATAAAACGGTTGTCATGCCAACTTGCTACTGTAAACAGAAGCTGGCAACGCTTGACCCACCTCCAAGTTCTTCTGATTGGTCCACTGCATTGGAACTGACGTTGATGAGCGGCGCTGTGTGTAAACGTTTAAATTCTTTTAACTTGACACGGCGTCTTAAAGCAGTGCATTAATATGGAACGGTGATTAAACTGACTTGGAACTACCTGTGCATTAAACGGTTTTACTGCATACCTGCCAGCCAATCAGAATCCAGCATTCAGCATTCAGACAGACCATGGAATAAATATTTAGTAAGTGCATTAAACGGTTTTACTGCATACCTGCCAACCAATCAGAATCCAGCATTCAGCATTCAGACAGACCATGGAATAAATATTTAGTAAATTATGCTGTACATGCTATGTTACATTTTATTCCTATGTTGTTAGTTTGCATGACCCACTCGCTCTCTCTTGTAGAAAAGTTTTTTTTTTTTTGTCAGTGGGACTTCCTGATAAAATGAATAAAGTAAACTGACATGTATGACATCAAATTCATTTATTAAAAGAAAATGTCCACCATTCCAAATATATTCTTGCACACATTTTACAAATTAAAGAAACACATTTAGTTTACAAACAAGCGAAATCACTTAAACATTGTAGCTTGCTCACATTTTTCAGCACAAGAAGCCAAAGTTTTCTTTCTAGAAAGCTGTACAATCAAAAGTCACTTAAAGAAATATTTCAGCTTTTTTCCAACAGTGACCTCAGTACCTTAATTATCTTTTGCAGTTTTTCTGTGACATGACAAGTTTTAAAACAAAATCTTTAGATATAAAAGCAAAAATCTAATTGTGATTTCTGAAACCAGATATGTATGAAATGGCACCAGTGAGAAGGCCAAAGTGCAGACTGTAGCATCACTGAGAGACTCTTCATGCTTCTGGAAGCTGACAGAAGAAACCTAAAATCACACAAAGGGATTGTCACTGAGAAATAAGGTGAGTCCATGACATTCACTGACAAACATTCATGCACTTACATACATCTGACATGTCATATCACTTTTAACTCATATTGAGAAATTGAGTTATTGGATCTCACCAGACTTACCTGTTTCCTGGGTTGTTTACAATTGTGTGTGTGTATGTTTTTTTTTTCTTCAGAAATTACCTCTTCTGACACCAAAAGGCAAACAACCCAGTCAAATGGTGTCAATAAATTAAAACAAACTGTCTTCATTTATTCAGCTCTTCTGTGAAACACAAAATGTTTTCTAAAAAAAAAAAAAAAGACAGAACACATCTACAGGCTGACGATCTCCAAAAATGATAATCAATAAATAAAAACGTGATGTTTGGCTTCAGCAGTGTCAAACCTGTCTGAATAAGTGCAAGAACAGAAGAGCTTCAGCATAACGAGAAAAAGAGTTGGTGGATCTCACCAGGCTTTTCTGTTTCCTGGATTGCTTCCTTTTTGGTGCCAGACGAGGTCATTTCTTAAAAAAAAATAAAATAAAATAAATAAATAAAAATTATTCTTACACATTTTGCACATGCTGTACATCCAATGATCCCATTTTTCTAAATATCACTTTCAACTCAAACTGAGAAGCAGACTTACCAGGCTTTTCTTTATCCTGGGATGTTTCTCTTTTGGTGTCAGATGTCGTCATTTCTGAAAATGCACAATCATAGAGCACTGATTGTTCAATAAATTAGAGGAACCAATTCTGAAATTGTAAACACAAAATGTGATTGTTTGAAGATATTTTCTGAAGCAGACAGTAACTGTCAAGCTCCAAAAAGGACAAAAAAACACCATAAAAAGTGCTGTAAAATATCCCACGTGACTCATTTGAAGTCTTCCTAAGCTGTATGATACTGTGTGAGGAGTGAACACATATCTATGATTATTTAAAGAAAAGAACTTGTGTATATTCATGCTTGGTGTATTCTTGGATATCATTGGTTACAGAAACGGTGATGTTTGGCTTCACCAGTGTCAAACCTGTCTGAATATGCTTTAGAATGAGCAATGAGCAAAAGAGCTAAAAAGATTTACATTTAGATCAATTATGTGTTTTCATTGTATGGAAAGCAGCTGTCAAAGTTTAAAAAAACATTGTTTATGCTCCACAAAACAAGCAACACCAGGTCCAACTGATCTGGAATGACCGGAAGGTGAAAGTCGTTTCTTGGTAAACTGACTGCAATAAAATATATCTGTAATAAAAATGCTTTTTTTCTGTACCTTACAGAATTAAAACACAAACAAGCAGCCAGCTTTAATTTCTGTTTGACTTAAACACATAAACAGTGGTCTGTGGTGTAAAGCTGGTGTGAAAATAACTGTTCACACTTAGACTGACGCTGCAGACTTTACACAGCATGCTGCTTTAAAGGGACAGTACACTACAAACATACAATTCTGTCATCATTTGCTCAACCTCATGACTTTATATGACTTTTGTTTGAATTATTTTCTTCAGTGGAGCACAAAAGAAGATATTTTGAAGAGCGTTGGTAAACATATTACTTTGAACTCCACTGACTTCCGTAGCATGGACAAACAACATTTCTCAAAATACCTTCTTTTGTGTTTATCTGAAGAAAGAAAGAATTTCTAGAAACAGAAGTGCAGTGTATAATCAATCAACCAATCAATTCATCTATTTTCATTTTATTTTTGAGAAGATTGCAATATATTCTACTGTTCAGTATTGGCAAGTTACCAAGTAATTAATTACTAATTTTTAGGTTAAAGGAGTGTTTTACCTCTGGTCATGTGTAGCTGCACTTCAGTGAATATGAAGGACCCAGAACTCTCCTCTGCACACCAGTATTTCCCAGCATCCTCTGCTCTCAGATTGCTGATCTTCACAGTAAAGACTCCAGCAGAGGTTTCTTCAATCAGAGAGAATCTGCCGTTTGTGCTGTTATTTGATGAAACATGAAATCCGTCTCTGACGCAGATATTTGGCTGATCTCCTCTGCAGAAAAACCTCTGTGCTTGATTCCTGATGTGTTTACAGCTGATGGACGCTGATCCTCCGACAGACGCTTCATGAGTGACCGCTGAAGAGCACAACATTAAATATGATGAGTTTGATTACAGAAGGAGCAGAAACATTGAGATTATTCCCAAATAAACATCCTCACCATCCTTCATGATGATCATGAGCTCAATGGGAAGGTTAAACGCATCTTTCACTGCACACCAGTATTTCCCAGCATCCTCTGCTCTCAGCTCAGTTATGGTCACGGTGAAGAGATTGAGTTCAGTGTCGTCCTTTCTTTGGTGTGTTTTTTAAACTTATGGTCATATTCACAACTGAGAGTGATTGTTTGACCAATATATGCAGTCTGGATAACAGACGTCCCACAAGAAGAAGAGTCTGAAAATGATTTCAATAAAACCATTGAGACATGCATGGAAATCTTACAATGCTATTAGTATTATTATAGATGCACTACAGAGAACTTTTTCGCCATCTCTGTTTGACAGATACAGTGTCATGTTTCTTGCAGAGTTATTTACATTAACGTGTGTTGTGCATGTTTTTAGGTCTATGTGCTGTATGGTCACCTGTGATCAAAACATGACAGAGATCTGTCATCCTACATCAAGACAGTGAGAGAAAAACAAGGCAAATATCCAGAAAAAAAAGTCAAATGAACAAGTAAATTTTAGTAGACCATCTTCTTTCTGTGACCTCACAAATATGACTGATGTTAAACTGACATTTCAGTCAGCTCAAATTATAAATCATTATTATACTGTTGTGAATTATTATAATGCAGTGAGGCAGTCATAACACTGAGTTATGAATTTGAACAATAGCTGATTTTTCTGTAGTGCACCTTTAAATATAATTATAATACAAGTATAATAAAGTAGTAAGTTATAAAGTATCATACGCACTTTTGTTCACCACTAAATCAACATCATGACTCCATTTCTGATAGTTTCCACATGTGTATTTCCCATCATCCTCTCTGCTGAGGTGCCTGATAAACACTGTGAAGAATCTGCTGTTTTCATCGTCATACAGAGCGAATCTCTCATTATAATCCCAGCGGCGCTGAGTCTCAGTACTGATTCCTGTCGTACAGTCTCTGTTTCCGCAGAAATACTTTCCTTTATGCTGATCATTAGGCTCTCTCTGGTTCGGGGGTTTTGCGTTACGTTGCTCATCAGACTTATAGATGCACTTGAACATTACACTCCCTCCAGTGCAGCCAATCACTCTTAAACAAAGTACCTGACCTGCCAAACACAAGTTAATTTGCTCTATATTATTATAATGATCAGTTAAAGCTCAGGGTTGAGTAACCAGTAAAGAACTGACCTGACATCAGGCAGAGAGTGAAGAAGATGGTGATTGTGATGGCGGCCCGCATTCCTGATTTACTTTAATCTCACAGATATTCAGAGAAACAGTAGTTCAGATCGCAGTCATATATAAACATACACTCATATCCTCCTCTCACATTTCTGCTTCCTCTTTCTCTGAACACCTCCACCCATCAACAGGTCGTCAACCGTGAGAATATGTGTGAAAGACTCACAAAGGCCACTGTCCTGCAGAGTTTAGCTTCATCCCTAATCAAATACAGCTGATAAATCTAACCTTCAGGATGGCTTGAAAATTGCGGGCAGCTGTGTTTGATGGATTAGGGGTGCCGCGATATACCGCGATTGACGATAACCACAATATTAAAAATGAACAGGACACTTATGATAACGCGACACGCAAATAGCCTACTCCAGCGCCAGTACCTGCTTGACCTCCCAGGGTGCAGTATTATCTCCTAGAAGAACCATGCTCAGTATTATACAGACAGTAGTTGCCATTATGTTACTAGTCATGGAATGGGAAACGTTACATTAACCTGTTAACAGCGGTTTCCTGTGTTCATATATTTAAATAACATTTGCATAAAATTCAAGGCATTAATGTTTGCCTACAAAACCACCACTGGCTCTGCAGCCCTTTACCTAAATTCATTACTTCAGACTTATGTGCCCTCTAGAAGCTTGCGTTCTGCAAGTGAATGTCGCTTTATTGTTCATCCTAAAGAGGTACAAAATCACTTTCACTGACTTTTACATTAACTGTTCCCTCCTGGTATGACCTCCCAAACTCAATCCGAGCAGCCATCCTTAGCCATCTTCAAGAATCGGCTAAAAACACATCTCCTCCATCTTTATTTGACCCTCTAACTCTAGCACTCTCTATTCTAATTCTATTCTTAAAAATTCTGACATCTGATTAACAAAAGCAAAAAAGGCCTCTAAGACTAGCTTGCTCTATTATTTTTCTATTTTACCGGTTTTCTTTTTATTGTCTTTTATTTTATTTGTTTATCAGGTGGATGCTGCACACTGGTGGTGGTTGAGGAGATTCCCCCCCTTTCATGTAAAGCGCTTTGAGTACCCAAAAAAAAACCTTGCTACGTGCCATGCACTGAATGCCTCATCTGCAGCCGTTCTAGGCGCACATTAAAACTGAATTAGAAGTGCATTAACTGCATGACTTCATTGGTGCCAGCGCAACTATAGGTTAAAGGGTTACTCCACCCCAAAATTAAAATTTTGTCTTTTGAAAAAACGGTTAATAACACATGATGTATTGTAGTAATGTTGTCTCTGGTCGTCTGATCTGTTCACGTTCATGCGTTCAGGGGGCGTGGCTTTGGACGGCTATTTGTAGGTAGGGTGGGGCACACGCTTTCAGTGCTATCAGGCTAAAGTTAGCATTTTCCAAGATCTCCTACTGCACCTTTAAACAGGTAATAGTAATTGGATATGAATACATATGTATATATGCAAAGTGTAAAATTGTTGCATTTTATTTTAATGCTGCTAATCAGATTGCTCTATCAGAATTTTGTTGTATAAACATATGCAATAACAATAAAGACCTAACCTAACCCAGAGCCGTATGAGAGAGTTGCAACATCTCCATTCACTCCAATGGACCAGTTTTTTACAGCAATGGCGGATCGTGTTCCCGGAAGTTAGCGCTCATACTATCAGCACCGAAGAGATGCAGCAGAAAAGACCGCTGTGATGAACTTTTAAAAGGTAAGACATTTCTAGAATAAAATTTTATATTATTAGCACAGCTAATCAAATTCCCTTGCGCATTAAAACAGATCATTATTAGATTATTCCTCACTTCTTCATTTACGGGATGCTATTCATTCTCTTCATGCAGTTTCATTCGTCGTTGTGTAATTAAGGCTTTTAAATGTGATTTCTGCTGGTGGGGAGGTATTTAATAGACTTGGATTTATTGCAAAGGATACAGATGGACCTAAGTGAGAATAAAAAAAAATTTTTAAATAGGCGAGCAGTTTTCATTTCAGAATCATGCTCGGCTAAATTTCCAAAAATGTATTATGTACCACTACCATATTATAGAAGTAATCTGTAAACCTGTACTGTATTACTGTATTTTACATTTAAATGTCTTAGCTAGTGTAGAAGCACTGTGTTGAAGGAGCAGATGCCACAGGACTGCAATCTGATGGAGCATCACTTAGCCATTTCTCCTGTGTTTTTCTCCTTCTCTTTCTCGCATTCAGAACAAGAACCACCTGAAGACTCCCTGTAATGAGACATCACTCTCACAATGAGTCTCTTCACTGGGTTTGGCAAGTTTTTCCCACTTCTTTGTGAAAAAGTGTCAGTTCCCAAGTATGATTCCTTCACATTTTGTTGGTGTAATCTATAGATTGCTCCTGCTGATTATATCCAGCCTCTTGCGAAGACTTCAGATGACCCAAGACCTGTGAAGAGATGACGCCTTGAGAGAAGATCAGATGAAGCTGACTCTGAATAAACATACAAAACTGCTAAATTATAATATTTGTCATTTTCGAGAAAGCAGCCTTCTGCTATATATCGTGAATAAACAGCGTTCAAAGTCGAAACTCAGAGGCTGTGTTTCAAATCACACCCTACACCCTCATTCACTATTCCCTACATGAGTTTACTAATACAGTCCACCTGACAGAGAGAATGAACACTAATGAGTGAATTCAGACACTGATGAACAGCTGCTGTTAACAAGCAGAATCACTGAAGGAAAGAGAAACAAGACAAACACAAGAACTACAACTGACTTCAGCCACAGCCTTAAGCCCGGGATACACGGCACGATTTTTGGCTGTCCCAGACGAAAGATTGCCATCATGAAGCAATCGTGGCGATTTCTGTGAGCGTGGCTCTTAATCGGTGGTCCTATGTCGTACAGTGAGAGAGGTTCAAAGATGGGCATTTTCCTGGTCTTGCGACCAAAGATAGCATACGATAGTTTTCTGACAGTGTCCGAAATTCAGCATGATCAACGCACAGTGTGTTTGCTGCAATGACCTGCGTCTACTCAGCAGCCAATGAAATTGCAACATGAAATGACGTATTGATCCACGCAACCAGTGGCGCTAAAATTTCAATGCCATGGAGGCAAAAAAAAGTCAATTTCAATGCCACGGAGGCAAAAAAAAGTAGAAGGTATACTGGTCTGTGGGATACCCATAAAGAACACATTCTTGTTGAGTTGTGGCAGCAGAGGGCATGTTTGTATGATGTGTCCTCTAGCTGCTATCATGACCGCACCAAAAAGAACATAGCATGGAAGGAGATAGCGGAGGAACTGCAGCTGCCAAGATCCCTGTGCAAAACTGGCAAAAGGACATAGCATGGAAGGAGATAGCGGAGGAACTGCAGCTGCCAAGCTCCCTGTGCAAAACTGGCATCCCAAGTTGTCCTCTTTTCCCGAGCCATGAGCGGGTCCATATTGCCCTCTTCCTTGTTTCAGCACACATGAAAAGCACTATTGCCAAAGCGCGATCCATCTTGATGTACCGGTATTTGTTTACCACTAGCGCATGCTGATGACGTTGCGCTAACGTGTGTCGCAGCCGTCGCTGCCTACGATTCAATAGGTGTCATCATCGTAGTCTACATGCTTGTCGTACCCAAGTTTAAACCATCCATGTCGCACAGTGTGATAAAGTAATGATCTTATAGGATTGCTAAAATCGTGCAGTGTATCCCGGGCTTTAGATGAAATCAACTGAAGATTTAAACAACTTTAATGATTTAAATGGTTTATTAATAAACACGCAATTAGTCAACTAATAGTTCAAATTAACGACTACTAGTCGACCAGAAAAATCCTTAGTCGAGGGCAGCCCTAATACATATACATGCAACTATTTTTAAAATACATACATGTTTTATTATTACATTATTTATTTAGTTTGAATGTGATTAACGCCATTCAGAAAAACATTTTTATTCTATAGAGCTTCTGAATGGACAACCATACGTTCCTAAGTAGGGTATGATGTCATACATTTCAAATATCATAAATATTTCAAGTCCATTTTGAGCTTTTCTCAACTTTCAGGTGTGCACTAGCATATATACAAGCTCAAAACATCCAATAATTCAACACTATACACTGTTTTTGAACAGTTATTAAACAACCTTTGAGTAAATATTTGGCAAAAATTACACATTTTCTCATTAAATTGTGTTATGTATATGTCATCGGCTATTGGCCACACTTTTTCTAAATATCTACAATGGCCTTTTATTCAACAATTCGTCTCCTCTATGTCTGTGCGCATCACCGTAGCGCCATTTTGGAGAATATGCGCTGAACGCAAGCAGCGTACGCTCTTCTGTGTCAGCCACGCCACAAGGATGCGCTGTTTTCGTTTAAATCAAAGCGTAAATACACATAGAAAACATATCCTTGTGTCACGGCTGACACAGAAAAGCGTACGCTGCTTGCGTTCAGCTCATATTCTCCAAAATGGCGCTACAGTGATTCAGAGAGACACCGAGGAGACAAATTGTTGAATAAAGTCGTTATTTTTGTTTTCTTCGCGTACAAAAAGTATTCTCGTCGCTTCATAATGTTACGGTTACGGCAGATTAACTATTCTGACGATGCTTTTCTGGACCTTGACAGTGTAATTTACTTGGCAGTCTATGGGACAGTCACAAGCCTCCCGGTTTTCATCCAAAACATCTTAAATTGTGTTCCGAAGACGAACAAAGCTTTTACAGGTTTAGAACGACATGGGGGTAAGTGATTGATGACAAAATTTTCCTTTTGGGGTGGAGTATCCCTTTAAATCTGCATCATTGCGTCATATTCATTAACCAATCGGCCCTCAAATATGTAAGAAATCTAAGTTCTTATAGTTACAGTCAAGTTCAAACTATTTTTAAATGATTAAAAACATTTACTCAAATTTTACCATAGAAATATATAATTTAACTTTTTATTTTCAATCATTTATTGTAAGATCCACTGCTGATGTGCAATAACGCATCCAAAGTAAAAAAGGAGGCGTCAAGTTATGCAGAATAATGGAAACCAGTTTTGAGTTGTCTGCTCATTCCGATCGACTTACCTGACTGTTATTGGACTAATGTTTGCGAAACTATGCGGTCGTTTCTTCTCTTCATGTGCTCATATTCTCGCAATACTCTCTCCGACCTGAAGGGGAGGCACAACACAGAATAATAAACAAACGAGTCTTAAAAACGAGCCGATTTGTTCTTTCACACGGCTACTATGAGATTGAAACGTTATTGTTAGTATTAGGAAACGTGTGATTTTTTTAATCTAACCCAAATTAAATTTGTATTCCAGTAAAACGGCTTAATTACTCAAGTCGTCTCATGTCCTCGGAGCTCATTCTGAGGGGTCTGTCCATCTCGTTTACTTTTGTTAAGATGCTGTTCTGAGATGTTTATTTTGCTCTTTCCAGAAGCTTCCATTCACTTTTCCACTTGTTCCCTCTGCTTGTGTCAGCTCCTCAACATGTCCACTTTCCAGCACTTTCTGCACTTGTTTCCTCGTCAACGTGCTAAGGCTATACAGAGAGACCAAATACACAGTTTATAAATATTAATCTTCAAATTATTTAAGAATAATAAAAGGTTTTGATTTTAATTAATATTTTAATTTTAATAAATAACATGACAATTATTAATGTATATGCCCATTTATTTTCCCTCATGAAAATGAAGTAATTAATTTTAGTTTGCATATAGAAAGTTGCATAAAAAAAGTAATCTTTACTAATGTAATGCAATATAACAAACAGACATATCACTTTTGGTTGTACAGTCATTGCATTCCTGTATAATGGAGGCAGAAACGAGAGAAAAAACACAGGTTAGAAATACTCGTGAGCTAAAAAATAAGGATGTTTTGACATGGTTATGGCCTCGCTTCTAAAGAATGAATTCATTAATTGGCATAATCAAACTATGCTCTCCCTCAACACAATACAACATTTATCATTATAAAACAGCGGTGGGCCGTCATTTAATACACATCCATGAATGTGTATTAAATTATTTCCAATAGTTTATCCTCTTCATTTCATAGCTTTTCTCTCGGTTGCGCTGCTTCCAGTGGTGTATGTTTTTATTAGAGCTTTTATCCAATCATATTTCAGCAATCATGTTGCCAGGGTCAAAGAAATCTGCTTAAGGCCTTCAGAATCAACAGCGCAGGCATCTGTAGCATAAAATCAATGGCAATGAAACGGTTGCTTTAACCAATCAGATTTCGAGCTGGCAGCACCAGGGCCATCTAGCAGGCTTACGATAACGTCAGCATTTTCTCGTCCTTTGGATGGTCAGAGAGCATACTAGTCAAAGCTAGCAAACAGCGTCACTGTAAATCATTTTTGTTTTCACAGTATCATTACTGTTTCTCAGGTTTCTTGTCATATATGCTGTGTACAGTGTGTTATTGTAGATTTTCAGTGCATTCTGAAAAATATTCGCCTTCTGTAAATCTAAATACAATAGTACTAAATGACCGCGAAAAACAACCACACACCTCCTCGGCACCGGCTCTGTGAAAGACTCATCACGAAGATGAAAAAACACTAGAGTATGGTAGGTTAAATTTGTTAAATTGTTAGGTCAACTTTAAAACACGTAATTGCCTAATTTTATTGTTTTATACTAGTGCTGCCAAACGATTAATCGCGATTAATCACATCCAAAATAAACTTGTTTATTTACATAATATGTGTGTATACTGTATATATTTATTTCGTATATATAAATACAAACACATGCATGTATACAGTATATTTAAGAAAAAGATGTTATGTTTATATATTAAATATATTTAATTATAATAGTTGGCTCATGTTATTTGAAAGTCTTTTAGTTTTCATTTTATTCAAATGTAAAAAACGTCCCAACATTTCCGGAATTCAGGTTGTATTACGTATATACAAATACAAACACATGCATGTATATATTTAAATAAATATGTTATGTTTATATATTAAATATATTTATATATAATAAAATATCATCGGGTGGATGATATTTGAGTCATTTTATTAGGTTAATGCTTCAGCTATAAATGAGCGTTGCGCAGCTGCGGCAACTTGTTGAATTGTGTTAATTGGGTTTCTTGCTTTAGTAATAGCATTCATTCTCGCTACATGAGATACCTGTCTGTGATGCAATGCCCTGTTATACTGCATTTACGTGTAATATTTATGGTTTCTATAGATGTGGCGTCATTATGATGGTATTAAGAGGTGGATTAATTCATGTAGGACGCCACTGAAGGCCTAGGTGTGAAATGCACGGCCCGCCACTGTTATAAAACGATGTTTTCCTTCTGCGTAATCTAAAAAGTAAGACTTTACCTCTCGCACGCAAAATAAAGCCGACAACAGAAGCAACCTAAATACTCGATTTAAAGAATGGAGTCAAGCCTATAT
This sequence comes from Sinocyclocheilus anshuiensis, assembly GCF_001515605.1. Taxonomy (NCBI): domain Eukaryota; kingdom Metazoa; phylum Chordata; class Actinopteri; order Cypriniformes; family Cyprinidae; genus Sinocyclocheilus; species Sinocyclocheilus anshuiensis. The sequence goes on from NW_015537989.1 coordinate 108,153, forward strand.
ACAACAAGCCTATATCTCCGTCTCCAGTAACAGATGATGCATATCCTATGTGATGAGCAAGCATCTGCAGTATTCATCAGATGATGACTGTGAATGTGTACTGTTGAATTAAAGCTTGTGAAAAGCCTTCATTTGACACAGGAAGTCTTTGTGTCTTGTGTTGAAGAGTTTGTACAAAATCCATCAGCACATGACAAGTGCTTCACGTCCGTGACTCTGCTGTGATTTCGTCGCTCCGTAGAGGTTTCTGTACAAGTCAAAGGAAGAATGAAGAAGCTGAACCCATAAATGCTGCTTTAAATGTTCAAAACACTCAAACACACATTAACATACCTGACTGCTGTTGGTCTGGCTGGTACTGGTTCTGTGTTCGGGTTTCTTCTTGTGTGGACACATTCGGACAAACAGATTGTAATACTCCGTCCTGATCTGAAGGGGGCAACAGGCAAAATAAATTATATTTGACTTAATAATAAATTACAGTTTCTTGCCAACTCCAGTTGCATGCATTCAGACTAGTGGTCGAGCGACATGGATTTAGATGACTGATGCCGATACCGATACCGATACCTTAGGAAGCAGGGTGGCTGATGGCCGATATAAAGCCGATATATATGATATTATACTATTTAATTTTAAAAACATGTATAACAATTGCTGCAATGAAATTTAGATTTTACATATTTAGTACATTAGAAATAATTGTAAAATAAATCAATATAAAAAAATAATTTGAACTTGATAAAAAAAAATTCAAAATGTTTTCACAAATATAGAAATTGTTAAAAACATGAATAAAAAGGAAGTAAACAACAGTTCACCCAGTAATTTTTTTGTGCACTTGGAATCATATTTTTCCAAATAAAGATCAGGTGACACGAATTTACACTGTGAATATGACATGAATATGAATATAGCTGAATATATAGCACAGTATAGTTTGAAATCAAGGATTCAAGATTACACTTGCAACTGCACACACTGTTGTTCTTAGTGCTGTCAATATAAAAGTCGTTTTGCTGTCAAAATAAAAGCTGCTTCTGGCACTTATCAGCCAGAAAAACTTATCAGTTAATGCCAATCATTTAAACTTTTTTTTTTTTTTGGCCCTTGGTGATATATGGGTCAACCACTACTTCTGAACACTTCGTATATATGGCACAAATTGCATGGGATCATTTTGTGATCCTTTTGCATCATTTTATTGAAGCTTGAAGAAGGTCACTATATGCTGCCATTATAAGGACAATCATTCTTAACAATTCTCCTCAATGGCAAATAAACACAAGAGCAACAAAAATTTCAAATCAATTTTTTTGGGGTTTAACTGTCACTTCAAATCACTGAAATCCTGCAAGAAGCCACTGTTACCTAATGTTCAGTGTGTAAGTAAATTCTTCAGGGTTTTTCTGTTGTTATGTTGCATGTGTAAGTACCTGTTTGGACAGCAGGCAGTGCATGATGAAGATGAGCGCCCCCTGGAGAGTGTTGAGGATGATGAAGAGGTACAACATGACTTCAGTCCCTTTCTCCTGGAAGAGGAAGAAGCCAAAGATCCACGTTCCTCCGAGAACACACAACTGAGCCACGGCGGTCACTGTAAAACTCCTACACGCCAAATATAATTCATCAAAACCACTGAGAGAAAAAAATCAAGACTGATTGAATCTATTTTGAGATCAATACAAGATCACACACCTGATCTGGTTGAGTTTGGAGAGGTCTGGATTGAGGCTGGAGAACTTTTTAGCCAGTTTCCACACAGTGATGATGAAGACAAAACCACTGAGGATCACAATGACACAGACCGGTGCGAAAAAACTCAAGATAAAATAACGGTCAAGACAGAGCCAGCAGCTGCAACACATGTTAGAATGATAAATTAATAACATGATTACAAAAACACTTAAAAGACTAGTTCATCCGTCTTTCCGTTTCATAATTCCTTTGAAAACACATTTGCTACTCAGACAGGACGTTGGGGACATTTTTCAACAGGATTTAGTTTATATCACAGCCATGGACCCTGATTTAAATTACTTGTTTGCACACAAGATGAGTGAGTAGTCAATACTTCTGGTACATTTCCCAAAGGAAAAAAATATCAGTATTCATAACTGTCAACGCTTTTAAAGGGGTCATATGATGCTTTTTAAAAGATCATTATTTGGTGTATTTGGTGTAACAGAATATGTTGACATGCTTTAATGTTCAAAAAACACATTATTTTTCAAATACTGTACATTAATTATTGTAGGTCTATATATATATATATATACCCACACACACATACATACATATACATATACATATAATAAAAGGAAAATAAGTAGATAGAATAGAAAAAGAAAAGTTAGAAAATTTAGCAGTTAGAAAACGAATAGAGAGTGCAAGTGTTAGAGGGTCAAGTCAACAAATATTATATACAGCGCGCTGCGTGCATGATTATTAGTCAATGTACTGGTCATATATTTTTTCTAAGCATAAGAAACTCACTGTCTATCGGTGCCGTATCCCTTTGGGAAGGCGATGGCAGAGACGGCAACGATGACGAGAGGGACTCCGTATCCCAGCAAATACATGTAGAGATGTTTTAATGTGGTGTGAAACACCAGCACAACCATCCGGTAGAGCTGAACCCCCTCCAGCAGCATCCAGCAGAACGCAGACAAGAAGAAGAAATGAAATGATGCAGCACATAAAGCACATGAATAAAGTATGCAATTGCTTTTTGTCTTCTTTTGACTTCTTTCCTTCTTTAAGGTTAAAAAACATCAACCCTGAGAGGGGGAAGCAATTATTAGGTAACAAAAATCCATAATTTCAATGTGCAAACTAATTAATCAAATCGTGTTCAAGTGTGTTACTGCTGCTTTGCAGTGAAGTTTGTGTCATGTTTTCCCCTTTGTTTTGTCTTTATTTGAAGTTTGAAGTTCTTTTGTTCATTGGTTCTCCTTGATTTTATCCCCAGATGTATCTTGTTAGCCTTGCTTGTCTGTGTGTATTAAAGGGATAGTTCACCCAAAAATGAAAATTACCCTGTGATTTACTCACCCTCAAGCCATCATAGGTGTATATGACTTTCATCTTTCAGACGAATACAAATGGAGTTGTGTTAAAAATGTCCTCTTCTAAGCTTTACAATGGCTGTGAATGGTGGTCCAGATTTTGAAGCAAAATAAAGTGCATCCATCATAAAAAGTGCTTCACATGGCTCCATGGGGTTAACAAAGACCTTCTGAAATAAAGCAATGCATCTGTGTAAGAAAAATATCCATATTTACAAATTTAGAAACCATAACCATGCTAGTCTCGTGAGAACCAAGTTTTGTTTACAGGAAAGGAAAACCAGTGTCCACTTGGCTTATATCGAAATCCACCAACATTTTTCTTTACAACTCCTCGTTTTGTACTTCTAATCCGTGACTTCTAATTCTATGTTGCTAATTTGCTCTATCCTCTGCACTTCCGCGTTCATCACCACGTTTGTCTACATCCTATGTCATCCGCTGGAACGCTCTTGTGTATGCGTGTACGACAGTTGGTGGAAGCTAGAGATTATGGTTTATAAAGTTGTAAAATATTTTTCTTACACAAATGCATCACTTTGTTTAAAAAGACATATATTCACACCCTGGTGCCATGTGGAGTACTTTTTATGATGGATGAATTCAGTTTATTTTGCTTCAAAATCTGGACCCCCATTCACTGACATTATAAAGCTTGGAAGAGCCAGGGTGATTAAATCATGAGATAGTTTTAAATTTTGGGTGAACTATCCGTTTAAACAGCCCCATATTTTAGTCAGTGTTTGTCAGTCGTTGTCTTTACATGGTTGCAGAGTTGTCACATTTGTGTTTGCATTGGATTTTGACTAATGTTGTCAAAAGTACCGACTTCAGTACTGAAATTTTAAAAATGTGACAATACCAGCATTTCCTGCAAACATTTTGAGCGCTGTTCAGCGGATTCTTCAGAGGATCCATCTATGAGCAGATATATTAAGGATCCATTGACGGATTCACTGATAGACGCAGCTTTCAAACACTCCCGCATGTATCTCTTTAGCGCTCGTGAAGAGCATGAAGCGATGATCACTGTAGCCAATCACAGACATATCTGCTGAGCACATAAACACAATGGCCAACCAGAGGTGTTTAAGAATCCGCTCAGCAGCGTTCAAAATGCTAGCGGGAAATGCTGGTATCGTCACATTTTTAAGATTTCAGTACCGACTGGTACTGAAGTCGGTATTTTTGACAACACTACCTTGTATGGATTACATTTTTGTTTCTTTTGTTTTTGCAATTAGATCCAAGCCTCTCCTCTTCTCTGCAATATCTGTGACAGAACGACTGACCAGGATATTGATCTAGCAACAGTAAGGAACCACAAAGTGGAGCTTCTCTGCACCAGATATCAAGATGGCCACCTGCTGGTGTATTTTGTTGAGGAGTTTCTCATTTATAGCCAACTTGTTTACTGGGATGAGGTCAAGTTAAGGCAAGGCAAGGCAAGTTTATTTGTATAGCACATTTCATACACAATGGTAATTCAAAGTGCTTTACATAAAAGAAAAGAAAAAAAAGGGGGTCCGTGACGACGGTCTGCTGAGTGTTCTGCCTGTTTTGGAAGTCCAGCAAGTAACTTTGTTTCAAGAACCGCAATCCTTTGTAGAAGTTTGCAGCAAGTAGATTCAACAGGAGGCATTTTCTTTCTCTTCTGTTTGAATGTGGGCAGCTGTGTTTTCCCTTCTCCGGAATGTAAGCTGCTGGCAGTGGGAGGCAAAAGTCTTCTTTTTCGTGGTATTATTCCAGTCCCAGAGAGTTTTTTGTTTTAGTGTTTGTGCCAAAAATATGTTGTTTGAGCACTGTGCTGATCTGCTGAAGTAAAAATCTTAGAAAAATCAAAGAAAAGTACAGAAATAGGGAGCAAAGCGCAGAGCAGTAAGCAAGAACGTCCGAACGGTAGCGAAGCCGGTTAAGTCACCTGTATTTATATAGAGCTTTATACAATACAGATTGTGCCAAAGCAGCTTTACAGTGTTAAAAAGGAAAATGTTTCAATAATGCAAATGAGTTCAATTCATCTATAAAGCAGCTCTGTAGAAAACAGTGATGACATCATCCAGCTCAGTTAAGTTCTCATGTCTGTGCAATGAATTTGATAAAATTGCCAAATATTAGATATCCCCAACTAAGCAAGCCAAAATGTGACATTGGCAAGAAACACAAACTCCATCAGTGACAGAAATGGAGAAACAAACTTTAGGAGAATCCAGGCTCAGTCGGGGGCCAGTCCTCCACTGGCCAGGCTGCAACACAAGTAAGATTGTGGATTGATTTCTTTCAGAAAATTCATCCAGTTCCTTCTCCTTGACGAGTGGGATACATCATTACAGTGTTTGGTGAGACAGGATCTGGCCACCGGGTCTGTGCAGAGGACTGGTGTGGTTCTTAAGGTATTTGCTGAGGATTTGTGGCGATGACTGTATTGTTGACGAGGTCTACGCAGTGGATTTGTCTCTAGGGCTCATCTGGTTGTCATGGTCTCTACTGACATATAGGGCTGAGGTGACAATAATGGACCGTTTTTGGAGTAGGACTCTGGCACAGTACATGGATCTGGCTCAGTGTGGGTCCTCCTTCACCATGAGGGAGGTGTAGGAAGACTTGAATTGCCACTAGCACAAGCCCACTCCAGGTAACAAGCCACAGTCTTCTCATGTCAGGCCACCATACCAGAATCAACAAAGGCTATCTTGAGGTGTTTGTGACTGGTATCCAAGGTGGAGGGCCCTCCGATGTCGGCACGTGCATCTGTGAAAATGTTGCCCTTGGTCCCGAATCCCTTGGTCCTAAGTCCAGTGGCCATGAGTCTGTACTTCCCAGGATTTGCAAATCTGGTGAGCTAAAGACCAGTGGTCCCAGAGGTCCTTCCCTCATCAGCACTTCCTGTGATAGCCACCTCCATCTTGTGTGTTTTACCGTATATACTTCCCCTGCTCCTCCCAAGGTGGTGGCTTTTGCTTTGAACTCTCTGCCTGCTCTGTCAGGCAAGGAGGTCTTCCTTAAACCCTCTCACTGTCCGGTAAATGGCCAAGGAAGCCTACTGTGAATCTTCTGTGCTCCCTCTTATGGCCATGGAGGCATTCTTTAAACTCCGTGTCTCCTGTCACGGCCACTAAAGCCGTCCCTGTACTCTCTGGACTCTCGGCTCCAGCATGGCCTTCTGCTCCACCAGTCCCACTGTGGATACTAGATTCACCCTCTATTCCACATTTGTTCTCTGCTCCAGCATGGTCTCCAACTCCACTGTGGTGATCTCCTGCTCCATCTTGATGGGCTTAATTTCCACCTGGTCTGCCCTAGAGGTCTCCTGCTCCATCTGCTCCACCCTGGTGATCACCTGCTCTGCACTGGTGGTCTTCTGCTTCACCCTGGTGGTCTCTTGCTCTGTCTGCTCTGCTCTGCCCTGGTGGTCTCTTCATCTGCCCTAGAAGTCTCCTGCTCCATCTGCTCTGTCCTGGTGATCTCCTGCTCCATTTGCTCTGTTCTGGTGGTCTTCTTCTCTGTCTGCTACACCCTGGTGGTCTCCTGCTCCATCTGTTCTGCTCTGTCAGCTCCACCCTGATGGTCTCCTGCTCCATCTGCTCCACCCTGGTGGTCTCTTCCTCTGCTCTAGTGGTCTCTTGCTCTGTCTGCTCTGTCCTGATGGTCTCCTTCTCCGTCTGCTCCACCATGATGGTCTCCTGCTCTGTCTGATCTGCCCTGGTGGTTTCCTGCTCTACACGAGTGGTCTCTTACTCTGTCTGTTCTGCCCTGATGGTCTCCTTCTCCATCTGTTCCACCCTGATGGTCTCCTTGTCCATCTGCTCCACCCTGGTGGTCTCTTCCTCTGCTCTAGTGGTCTCTTGCTCTGTCTGCTCTGTTCTGATGGTCTCCGTCTCCATCTGCTCCACCATGATGGTCTCCCGCTTTGTCTGATCCGCCCTGGTGATCTCATGCTCTACTCTGGTGGTCTCTTGTTCTGTCTGTTCTGCCCTGGTGGTCTCTTCCTCTGCTCTAGTGGTCTCTTGCTTTGTCTGCTCTGCCCTGATGGTCTCCTGCTCCATCTGCTCCACCCTGGCGGTCTCCTGCTCCATCTGTTCTGCCCTGGTGGTCTCTTCCTCTGCTCTAGTGGTCTCTTGCTCTGTCTGCTCTGTCCTGATGGTCTCCTTCTCCATCTGCTCCACCCTGGCGGTCTCCTGCTCAATCTGTTCTGCCCTGGTGGTCTCCTGCTCCATCCTGGTGGTCTCTTCCTCTGCTCTAGTGGTCTCTTGCTCTGTCTGCTCTGTCCTGATGGTCTCCTTCTCCATCTGCTCCACCCTGGCGGTCTCCTGCTCCATCTGTTCTGCCCTGGTGGTCTCCTGCTCCATCTGCTCCACCCTGGTGGTCTCTTCCTCTGCTCTAGTGGTCTCTTGCTCTGTCTGCTCTGTCCTGATGGTCTCCTTCTCCATCTGCTCCACCATGATGGTCTCCTGCTCTACACTGGTGGTCTCTTGCTCTGTCTGTTCTGCCCTGATGTTCTCCTTCTCCATCTGCTCCACCCTGATAGTCTTCTAGTCTATTTGCTCTACACTGGTGGACTCTTGTTCTGTCTGTTCTGCCCTGGTGGTCTCTTCCTCTGCTCTAGTGGTCTCTTGCTTTGTGTGCTCTGCCCTGATGGTCTCCTTCTCCATCTGCTCCACCCTAGTGGTCTCCTGCTCCATCTGTTCTGCCCTGGCGGTCTCCTACTCCATCTGTTCTGCCCTGGCGGTCTCCTGCTCCATCTGCTCTACCCACCTTGGTGGTCTTTGACTCCACTCTGGCTACCTGCCTTGTTGGCTCCACACCAACTACCTGCAATGCTGGCTTCATCTTGGTGCCCTGCACTGCCCCTGTTTCCTTACCTACTTCCACCTCATTGAAGTGGCCTGTCTTCCCTCCCCTGATCCACCTCCACTCTACCACCCTCCTGTACTCTTGTTTCAGTTTGTGGAGCATCTGTAATCCAAAAATATATAACATTTAACATGTATAGGATATAATCATTGTCACTGATTACATACTGACTTAATGTGTAAGGTATTGTGTAGAACAAAATTCTGTTGTTTCAGCAAAGCGGAATTATGAGTATTTATATCCTGGTGTCACAATTGCCTTTTACATGGAGGACCCAGAACCACATTTTCAGTATGCACATAGTATTTACAGGTAATTGAACGCTTGCTGTCACTAACACTAATTACATAGGTACATCATGATTATTGATGTGTTATCACTGCAAAGCCACAGTAAATTCAGTCATTTTAGGCTGCAAAATAAAAAAAAAGCCACGCAAAATCCTGGTGGGACTGATTTTCCATCTAATAGCATTACAAAATGATATTTTATAAATACAAAGGTTATTGAAATATGTTTTACAAGAAAATACTACTTCAGTCTTTCTAATTCAAAATGTAATGTTTAATTCAGTGTTACTTTTTGTGAAATTTACTAGCAATTTATGAGTGAGAAATGCTTCATCACCACTTTTTTTTCATTGTAAAGTTCATCTTTCTTGGTAATCAATGATCCATGTTTTGATATTGTCAGAATAATGTCTAAACACTTTTCTCATTCGAACACACCTCATTGTGAGTGCTGGAGATCCCGCAGAGGAAGATGAGGTCTGCGATGAAGAGACAGATGCTCAGATGAAGATGAATGCTGGTCCGGGTTCCTTGGATGGAGCGGCAGAACAGGAATGTCAGGATACAGAGAAATAAACAGGCCAGAGACAGAACTAAACCCACACGCGTGATCAACACCAACTCAAATGCGTCCTGGAAGAGAGGAAGTGAAAATAATCTCATTTAATTTAATCTAAAATCCAAATGAAAAATGTGAAATCTCAGTTTTGCATGTACCTCGACAGGATAGAGAGCCATTAGCACAGCGAAACTACTGAAATGAGACCAATAACACACTGTATGAGTGCTGTTAGACCACGCCCTCTCACAGCCCTCCTCAGACCACGCCCCCTCAGCCTCATCCCAGTACACACATGAGTAAACCACGCCCTCAGACTCCTCCCTCTCCTGAAGAAGTGAGAAAAGAGTTTAGAAAATAAGGAACACGTGAACACCTGCATGAAAAGTTTGGTAATGGCAGATGGTTTCCTGCTGGTTTAAGAAGGTCATTAGTAGGGTTGCTATAGTTAACAAACTAAAACCTTGAATAAACATTTTAGTTACTTAGACACTTAAACTTATTTTACTTCAGCTAGTTGCAAAGGTAACATTTCACAATTTTATTTAGAGTAGTTTGAGGTTCTAAAATAAGTAAAGCTAAAACTGAAAAATTAATCAAATCTTTATTTAATTTCATTTATATTCTTTATATTATTAAAAACTTTAATAATATATCAGTGACACTAAATAATACTGGTAGAGTCTCTACCAGCAACAAACCAGCTACTTGCTGCTCATACAAGCTTAATGTGGTCAAGCTGGTTTTTGGAACAGCTTGTAAACCAGCTAGAATCCAACTTAAACTGCATTTTCAAACGGAATACACATTTTCATGATAGTTTTTCATTTTAACTGTTAAACCATTAACAGAAACAGTCTCCAGAGAGCTCTTGTGCTGGTCATAAGCTGGTCTGTCAGTATCTTCACCTCCACGTGTGTAAAGACGAGCGTCACCGGCTCTGACAGCTGCTTGGTTTCTGCATTACTGACGACAGCCGTCACCACTTTAGAGTTGAGTTGATAAGTGACGCTTCTCTCTTTATCGTCTGATCTCTCGCTGCTCATCTTGTGGAGCAGGTCACTGGATGAGTTCAGATCTTTATAACTGACCAGAGCCGCAAACGCAAAACCTGTGAACAAGAGAACATTTACATCTCGTCATGAAAGTGCTGATGGCTTCATTAGTACATATATGTGCACGTGTTTATTTGTACCTGGATATGATTTTCCTACAACTGTTTCCCAACTGGTGCTGAAGAGGGCGGAGTCTGTGCTCAGAGAGACACGCCCACTGGGCGGAGTCTGACTCTTCATGACTGCAACCTCAGCGACTGTGATTCACATGATCATAAAGAACAACTGCCTTCAATCTCAATTAAACACACCGTTAAATCTGAATGTGCGTGTAAATCACTCTGAATAATAAAAATGCCTTATTTTCAGTATTTCCATTCAGTACCACAGTGTGACTGTGTCTGAACTGTAATGTTTGTTGTTTCTCACAGGTGTTGTGTGTCTCCATCCTGGTCACAGGCTCTCTCAGCTGAGGTCCGATCAGACGCATGCTGCTCTCCACCGCGTCCAGAAACTGATTCAGAGTCTTCCCGTCAGCGATGTTTCCATCAGACAGCAGCTCGTCAGAGGAACTGCACAAGTCCTGTGGAATAAATCAGAGACGTTCATTCAGCCACTGTGCGAGTGCATGATCACAAACTACAATCCGAGTATATACTGTATCGTGCAGCGTGTGTTTCACCTCCAACAATTTCTCTCCAGTGAAACGTTCTCCACGTGGATCATTCAGAGACTCACAGCTGTTCTTCAACAGTGACATCAAATGCTTCAACTAGAAGACGACACATGGAAGTCTATAGGCATATTTACACAACTGAATAAGGCTGTGTAAAGACACAGTGCATCATAAAAGTCATTTATGCCATCTCCGAGCAGCATGAAACAGTGTGCGTAGAGACACCTCACTGCCACATCAGAAGCAGTTAACACATGGAAGTCTATAGGCATATTTACACAACTGAATAAGGCTGTGTAAAGACAGTGCATCATAAAAGTCATTTATGCCATCTCCGAGCAGCATGAAACAGTGTGCGTAGAGACACCTCACTGCCACATCAGAAGCAGTTCTGTGCCACCTTTGCAGTTTAAATGTAAAAACAGTGATTTGCAACGTTTCTACAACGTTAATACAACATTCTCTTAATCTTTACTCACAATGCAACACTCTTTGAATGTTAACATTGAGCAAACATCAATAACACAAAGAATGTTTTTTCTAAGAGCATATTCTGTCAACATTATGAGAACATACATAATGTACAAATAACATCTGAGAATGTTGTTCTCAGAATGTTTTGTCTTTACAATGAGCTGAGAATGCATATCAGATATTAATAATTAAAGAGCATTAAAATGTTTGCTATTTTAAGAATGTTTTATCTTTACATTTACATAACTAAAAAAGTGTGGAGATGTTCCCTGGGCATACTAATACTACTAATCATAAGCAGAAGTCCACATTCTACCTTCTCCGGTGTGTGGTCTGCATCAGACTCAAGTTTAAACTGATCACAGTCCATTTCTGTGCACAACAGCAAGAAAGACCAACATAAGCAAACAGACTATACTGATTAACTTCCATAAGATTCTCATTAGCTGCCACATGATAAACAGAACAATCTAAAAAATATATCAGTGCATTTAAAATGATGCAAATAATAGTTTCTAATTCTCACCGATGCATTTTGACTGGTTGTTGCCATAGTTACTGTAACCCTTCGTGGCATTTGCAGCTGTAGCCACCTGGATTATTGTAGCAGTCTGCGTTTCTGCCACAAACATCTGGATCTGAACACTCATAGATGTCTGAAAGAGAAAAAAGATGGGAAAACAGTCTCTGTTAATGTCATTTTAAGATAATTGCACATATTTAGACACACACTGATTTGATGTGGTGCTGGTGCTGCATCAGCATCATACAGTCCAAACTGGTAGCTGTTGTTTAACATATGTCAGATTAAACCGATAGGCCAGAAAAACAATAGGTACCTTCACATTCTGCTTCAGAGCCGGTTGAGGTCTGAAACTCCATATCACCAGATCCAGAGAATTCGTTCTCGGGACACTTGTTTATATCTGACCGGAGGGAAAGACAGCAGCTGGCGTGAATTATTGCTTTAGTATAAATTATATCATTATAAATTAAGCCAGACTGTGTACTGCAATATGATCAAATGCTTTTACAATGTTTTGTAATTCCTTTTTAATCAAAGTTTATGCGAATTCATACCTTCACACGGGAAGCTCTCTTTGAATCCTACATCACAGCTGCAGTAGTAACTTCCAGGTGTATTTACACACTGAGTACAATCACCACACACACTCTGAAAAATCACACACTCATCCTCATCTGGACATATGAGGGGAATCAGGAAGGAAACATGCATTTTAACTTAGTAATGACTAGAACTACAGTTCTAGAACTCCCTCTTTTAGACCACAAAAGGACAGACTTTCACTTTTGCACTGTTCAATTAAACCACAAGCTCATAATTACCAACACATTTGTTTTTAACAAGTTTAAATCCAATGGCACAACCACTGCATGACGGTAGAAAGAGACCTGGGAAGAGACAGAAAAAAATAGAGCTATATTGAAATCATATAAATAAAAATTTAAAGCATCAAGCATATGATTTGTTTTTTTTTTCCAGCTTTCTAGCATGCAAGCAACACAATGGAAATTGGGTGAAAATGAAATTCTGTAAGGTAAACAACTTCACATTATAAATGTGGCTTTATAATTTATTTTCACATATATATTAAATATTATAAATGTATTTATTTGATTTGAACTGTGAGCGCTCACGCCACAAATAAGGTAGGAAAACACACATATGGAAATATTATTTGTAGCAGTGACATTTAAAAAAAAGACTAAAAAGTAAATCCTAAAAAGCCATTTATCCATCCAACAACTTACATAAAAGATTTAACTGGGAGAGCATTTGATGTGGGTTCTGTGAGTAAAATATTAAAAGTGTAAAGCATTTATTCTTCCACAGTGAACTTTAATAGGAATTTTGGCTTGTATTTCAAAAGTGGCTTCATTCCAAACATACGTATGTCATTACAGCCATTACACTGTGATCTTAAAGTAGGAATATTGCTGAAGGATAAATACCTTGCCTTTTTGCTAAATAGCCTGATTGTATTTTTATAGATGCATGTATTTAAGGGTTAAGCCCCATTTCAGCGGATGGAAAAATGAACTGACAGTATCTGCAAAAACCTCTTCTTTCATAACATGACAAAAATTGTGTTCTTGTGGGTTTTCTTTTGTTCTTGTGGTTTTATGTATTAATGGTATAAGAGTGTGCAGAAATAAAGCGACTGTTAAATAAAGGAAAAGGTTTGACAAACACAGTAGAAATCAGGATCGATCTAAAAAACAAATGATATATATATATATATCACACATTTAACAATCATTTTCTAATCATTAACAGTCCTTTACTGGTTGTTAATGCAGAACAAAGAGGCAACATTCATGTTTCAGGTTTTTAACAGCTGAAGTGGTCGAGCTTCAAGAGCAGTCTTTGTTACACAGAAACAACTGATCTAACTGTCTCTGAAACATAGGCTCTATTCCCAGAAATGGTCTGACTATGTTCAGTACGTCACAAATGTATTCACCACACAAGTCAACAAAATAAAACAGAGTAAAATCTGCTCACCCAAAAGGAGTGCCCACTTCAGCTCCATGTTAGGAAACCGTAAACGCTGCTTTCCAAGTGAAGTACTTTTTATGCTTTTTGAAGGTTGGAGATATATTAAATTCCCAAAGAAAATCAGTCTCCAGCTGTTACTTCACATCCTCAAACTCTTCAGCTCTTCGTCTGGTATCTAGCTCTCCTGTTATTCCTCCTACTAGAAAATAGAAGAAATCAACCATTTTCTGTTGCATTCCTACTTTTATTGATAGACGCGTTCTGCAAGTCGGGCACTAGTAAACTTAAATGCTTACAGATCAGGCCCGGCTGCAGAATCAAATCACCGAGTGTTTCTTAAAATAGTGAGGGTGCTCTCTCTCTCTCTCTATATATATATATTTATTAGCGGGGTCTGTTGCTATGGCACAAAGAGCGCTCAGTTCATAATCACTAAAAAGCTGTCACTCATCGTAGTTCATCGCGATCTTACAAAGATGCGTTATTATCAATAAAGTTCTCTATGCTGCACAATGAATCTCTTATTTACATTGCTTCAACACTTTGATATAATGAGATGAATGCTGAATACCTGAACAAAAACGCGTGGATTCTAACTTAAACGCATCTGATTCAAGATATCAACAGATATGTCTGTGATTGGCTATGCTGCAAAAACACGTTGAAATAGAACTCGATCTCCAGAGCGCAAACCATACCGGACTGGAAAGTTTGCCAAATCTGCAATAAAATGCCATTAATACAGCTTTAACTGAGAATGCTAAGCACCTTCTAGCACCCCCGTAGAACCAGGCCTGTTGGTGAGCTTGATTTCAAGCGGTCCTTTTGCTGGTTTATGCTGGTCCTTTTGCTGGTTTATGCTGGTCATGTGCTGGCAAAGGACCAGCATAAACCAGCAAAGGACCATCTTAAACCAGCATCCCAGCGTCAAAACATACCTAACCAGCATATGCTGTTTTTTTCAACAGGGCAGTGTGAGAAGAAATCCCAGCACTTTCTTCACTCGCTTCCACTCATGATATTCGTCAATGTAAATATATAATTACAGAGAGAATGAATGAATGCACAAATAAACAGTTTAAAAACTGTAATCTTCAAGTCATTTAAGAATAATAATACCAGATCTTAATTCATTAAATTATGAATGTCAGTTACTAATTGATATCATACATGTAACTGTTCGTAGTTACAGCTAATGGACAAAAGCAAGAGAAAAACAGACTAGAAATATTTAGGCTAAAAAAAATAAAAAATCAACACCGTTCCTCAGTAAAGATGTTTTTGGTTTGATTATCAGCATAATTACAGGAAAATGTGATTTTTTTTTTAAATACATTTTAATAACAAAATAAATTCAGGAAATATTAGTATACAAACATCATACATCTTTATCAAGTTTTACAATAACAGCCTTTCTGATTAGATCATTTATGTATTTTAAAGCCATCACAACTGTTTAAAACGAAACTACAGATTTACTTTCATTTCTCATACTTCTATTCAATTTTTTTACTGATTTTTGTGACAATCAAACCAAGATAGCCCTCAACACAATAAAACGACCAATAAATCATTTTATAGAAGAGCCTTTTGCATAATCTAAAATGTAAGATTTTCTACTTGCACAACAGACAGCAAAATAAAGCCAAAGCACTCTAATTATTTTGTTCATTTAGTGGTGTGACCCACTTTAGCTGTTCAGATGACAGGCCTATAGCTGTAAAACGATGTGAAGCAGATATGATGATTCCATATCAGTATTCTTACTAACGGAAAGCAGTTTTCAGATCTTCTGATTGGACAGGAATAATGAGGACGAACTGACGACCCCCTGTTAAACTGAGGCTTTGTGGAAAATCTTCATTTTCACAGAAAGCGTTCTAAAGTTTGTAAAATCAGGATATGACAAGTGCTTTATATCTGCGACTCTCCTGTGCTGCCGTCGCTCCGTAGAGGTTTCTGTAAAAGACAAAGGAAGAATGAAGAAGCTGAAGCCACAAATGCTGCTTTAATGTCCGAAACACTCAAACACACACGCTAACGTACCTGACTGTTGCTGCTACTGTATTCCACTTTCTTCTTGTGTGGACACATTCGGCCAAACAGATTGTAATACTCCGTCCTGACCTGAAGGGGGCGACAACAGGCAAACTAAATGATATTCGACTAAATAACAAATTACAGGTGTTTCTGGCCAATTCTTATCATATGCATTCAGACTAGTAGCTGACAATGGATTTTTTAATATGTCTCTGCATAGACTGAATGATTATTATTATTATTATTATTATTCTCAGTGAATAGGAGTTAAAACTCCCACCCGGGGGACACTACTCCAATAACAGACCATGCAAAATACCAAAAATTATATATTTAAAATATTGCTAAGTAACGTTGCAAACAACAATGAAATCAGAGAACAACTTTAACTGTAAGCAACACAAGCATACACAGAAATCAAAGGTATCCTAAAAAATAAAATCTTCAGAATGTTTTTAAAAATGTTCTGACGATTTTATTGTTTCCTCTTTTTTCCCCTTATGTTTGTTATCATTTAATTATATATACATTTTTATAAACTTTTTTTTTTTAAGGCATCACTTAAGCATGTTGACAATAACGTATATCTTCAACGTATATCGTATAACGTATATCTATGACCAAAAATGTAAGATGTGTTTTCAGTGGACTTTTAAAATTTGCTTTGCTTGAGAAAGCATGAAAATATACAGCTACGGTGTTTTTTTTTCTTTTCATTTGATTTAGTCTAATTAGTTTAGCATGAAACAATGCAATTTTCAGCAAATGAGAACTGGCAGCAACAGCACATTTCTCCGCTTGGGTGAGCACTTCGCGGACAGGCTACTTCTCGAATGAAATAACATTCATGCCAGCAAACCACTGAGAGCGCGCTACAATCCTGACGAGTCTCATAGCAATAGAGCGGAGACAAGAAACCTGCGGAGAATCCACTCACCCAGAAGCAACCATAACTGACATAGAAACGCAGGGTGGCCGATAAAAATATGATATACATGATGTTACACTATTTAAATAACATGCTAACAATGTAAGAAAGAAATTCACATTTTTATACATTTTGTAAATTTGATTGTAAAAAGATTGTATTAGATTGTAAAATTATTCAAATTAATCATTAGAACTGGACAAAAAATAAACCGATAATAATCCTAACATAGTATTTTTCTCAAATAAAGAAATCATTTAAATCATGAATAAAAAGGAAGTAAATGCTGTAACCTACAGTTCACACAGTAATCTGGTGGAAACAAAAATTCGAGCACTGCGAATGCATAAAGTAGAGTGAATATGACATGAATATAACATGGTGGCAAACTGGATATAGCGCAACATGGTTTGAAATCTAGGATTTAAAGATTATGCTTGCATCCATGCTCAGATGCTGCCTTTCTTAGTGCTGTCAATATAAATATGTCCCGTCGATGTCTAAATAAAAGCTGCTTGTGACACTTAGCGGCCAAACTGAAAATCTTATCGGTCAATGCCGATAATTTAAAAACGGCAAATATCGGTAAACCTCTAATTCAGAATGCTTGGTATATATGGCATAAATCACATGG
Source organism: Sinocyclocheilus anshuiensis (assembly GCF_001515605.1). NCBI lineage: Eukaryota > Metazoa > Chordata > Actinopteri > Cypriniformes > Cyprinidae > Sinocyclocheilus > Sinocyclocheilus anshuiensis. The sequence goes on from NW_015537989.1 coordinate 125,252, forward strand.
GATCATTCTGTGATACTTCTGCATTCTTTTTCTTAAAGCTTGAAGAAGCTCATCAACTGCCAGCCATTATATGGACAACCACGAGTAAAATTCTCCTTTTGTGGTCTGAAAAGTGTGACTAATCAATATCTAAATATTTATTGTTAAGTGAACTACTTTAAACCACTGAAATCCTGCGAGATGTTAAGTCTAAAACGAACCACTGTTAGCAAACGTTCAGCGAGTGAGTCATGTCACCGTGTGGTTTCTGAGTCATGTTGTGTTTTGGGTACCGGTTTGGACAGCAGGCAGTGCATGATGAAGATGAACGCCCCCTGCAGGCTGTTTAAAATCGTGAAGAGGTACAACATGACTTCAGTCCCTTCCTCCTGGAAGAGCAAGAAGCCGAAGATCCACGTTCCTCCGAGAATACACAACTGAGCCACAGCGGTCACCGTGAAACTCCTACGCACCAAATATAATTCATCAAAACCACTGATGCACAAAAATCAAGACTGAATCTATTTGGGGATCAAAACACACTCAGACCTGATCTTGTTGAGATTGGAGAGGTCTGGATTGAGGCTGGAGAACTTTTGGGCCAGTTTCCACACAGTGATGATGAAGAAAAAACTATTGAGGATCATGACGATGCAGACGGGCACGAAGAAGCTCAAGATGAAATAACGATCGAGAGAGAGCCAGCAGCTGGAGAACACATTAGGATAAGAAAATTAGTCACATGGTCACAACATACAAAAGACTCGCTCATCCCTCTTTCACATTACCTCTGACTAGACTTGTGCCGGTATTCGGTAATGCGATATATCACGGTAATGAATATGCATGATATTGTTATCGTGGGCACTTCTAAATACCGTGAATAATTATATATTACAAATTATTCCGAATTTTGAATGCATTTTAAGAATACTTTTCCCATCAACTGGTCAAAATGCACAACACCGCTGTATGCTGCGTGAAAGATGCGTGCACACTCTGATGTAAACAAGCGCGGACGAGAAGCACATGGCGGAACATGTGAGAGACGCTCTGGATGAAAGCGCACTTTCACTCTCTGACAGCAGATGGCGCTAAACTGCAGAAATGCAGCCGTTAGCCCGGAAACCCTGTAAGCAGCTGCACTACTTTCTGTTTCTGAAAGGTGTTTAAATGATTTAAACAGCCATTCCGATTTGTGTATTTGCTATGATGTTCATCACAGCGACAAATACTTATTTAGACTTAATAGGCTATTTATTTTCAAACTTTTTTTACATTTTAATCTGGACTACAACATGCCCTAGATATTGTTTGAAAGTGTTTTGATTCTTTATTGTTCGGTCACACTTTACATTAGGGCTTCATTAGTTAACATTAGTTAATTCATTAGTTAACATAAATTGCCAATGAAAAACTCTTTAAATTCAAACATTCATTAATCTTAGGTATTCCAATATTTAATAAAACGTTAAAATCGAAAGTTGCAACTGTGTTATTTAATGAGCTAACATGAACAAAGACTTGTATTT
>NW_015537989.1:127044-139219 GCF_001515605.1 Sinocyclocheilus anshuiensis
TAGTAATTAATCGCAACATGAAAATTTGATACCGGCATATCCCTACCTCTGACTGTATTAAAACGTGTACCATCCAGTGCTATTTTGGTGTCCTTGATATACTATTATAGTTTTTAATTAATATTTTAAAATTAGTTTTTATTTTTATATTTTCATTTTAAAGTTTTAGTAAATTTGTTGTTTTGTCCTTTTTATTTTAAATATATAGTTTGTATTAATAATTTGAATTCGTTTTTAATATTCTCCATTTGACACTTTTTATAATTTTAGCATTTCTATACAAGTTTTTATTAATACTTATTTCGGTTTTAGTATTTAGTATTACAATGAAAAATGCTACTAGCTGAAATAAAATGTTTAACCTTCTTATATTTCAGTTAACGGTTACTTCAAGAATATATTTTTCAAGGTTTTAGATTTCGTTTTAGTTAATGATAATAATCTAATAATGACAAAAACCCTCATACAGTCACACCCTACTGACTTTGCTCTTCCACAGAAAGTGCAGTCAGACTGCTTATTTTATAACTGATGAATCTTGATAAGATCTTGCTGTTGTCTCTTCCTCCTATTCTGTCATTTACAGTCACTGCAGGCACAGAAACACGTCACCCGCCGCTGAAGGTTATTATGATAACACATTGTATATAACATATACTGGAACGGCACTGGCCTTATTATTGTGCAGTGTCAGAGACTGTGAATGATTCAACTGGATTTACAGCTCCTGAGTTGACGTTCGACCATGAGGCAGCTGAAGGAGTGTTTCTGAAGCCTAAATATGAACTACTGATAAAAGCAGACCTGCCAACCTTGGAAAAACCATCAGTGTAAATATAAATATTTAATGTTAAATATTTTTCATAGGTTGGTACTCAGGGTCTGCACTCAGTTTGTGAGTTTATTCCTGTTATACAGTATTTAAGAGTAAACAGTAGTTAGCCCACAGTTCAATAAATACCTTGGTTTTTTAATCACAGTTTTCGGTTTAGTTCTTTTTTTTGCTATTTTTAAATGCAAATTAAAAAAAAAAAAATCCAGTACACTTTAATTAAAATTTCAGTACACTTCTGTATACTGTAGGAAAACATTATTATCATATGTCTACTTTAAATCTCTTTTGAGAGAAGTAATATTTTTATGGATTGCCCATTATTTAGTGCTATAAACAAATGTAATGTCTGTTTCATGACGCCAGAGGGCGCACTCGCAGAAAATCCACATATGCGTCACAGAAGTAATAGAACTCAGGACGCTCCAGGAAATCCCTAATATGGACAAAATCTTCCAGCTATATATTGCTGTAACTGAGCAAAAGAAGACAGAAATGCTTTGAAAGATGGCATTCAAAAAGAACATTAAGACAATAAACACTCTACTGTGACAATGTTTATATGTGTTCTTAAAACCACCTCGGGTATTTTCATAATTAAGTATATTTATAATCAATCGCTAATCAACATAGTCTTTATTACAGTATATAGAATGTATTTCTGCGTCATCATGTGATAAGAAGCCACATCAGATCAGGAAGGAAATTATTTTACACATTTGTCTATAAAAGCATGTTATAATGTTCTCTTTTGTTGGACAACAGGTTTAGAAACGCTCCGCATTACAAGTCATTACAAGGCAAGATGCTTGGCGTGTGTTGCTTTCTCAGATGTGTCCTCATCTCAGTGCACACACAAGCAGAGCCAGCTTGGAGAGAAATAAAACGCACGGTAATTATTTAAAAGCAAAACCAAAAAAATTGGCTATGATTGGTTGAACTCTTCATTCTTTTGCTGTTGCTTGTTTTGAATACTGTGCGCGGACAGAGGTATCACCAGGTTTTTTTTGCGTAGTTTAGAGTGACTAATCATGCCAGTGTACTTTGAGGTCAAAATGCATACCAGAGTGATATATAATGCCTACTGCAGACACACTTCTACAGCTGAACAGCACTGGATGCAGAAACTCACTGTCTATCGGTGCCGTATCCCTTTGGGAAGGCGATGGCAGAGACGGCAACGATGACGAGAGGGACTCCGTATCCCAGCAAATACATGTAGAGATGTTTTAATGTGGTGTGAAACACCAGCACAACCATCCGGTAGAGCTGAACCCCCTCCAGCAGCATCCAGCAGAACGCAGACAAGAAGAAGAAATGAAGCAGACCGGCCACAATCGCACACGCTACCTGAGAGAGAAACACACCTCAGATCATTCTCCGGTTTGCTTGCAATAAGTGTTAGTTTATGTATTACCAGTGCTGGGTAGTAACTGATTACATGCAATCTACATTAAGTACTCGTAATTAGATTATATTACCTTTTAAAATGCTCATAATCAGATTACAGTTACTTTTTGTGGATTACATCCACAAAGTTATTCACACAATACCAGTAAATTACTCAGAAATGATTGATTCTTCCTAATTTTTTAAGAATGTTTTTTTTTTCTTGGTTACGCGAATATCAACATTCCATTTTTACCATTTTGCAAACATTACAGGAATGTTACTTTTGAATGTTTTCTAAACGTTCTAAAATACGTAGTAACGTCCACCTACAAATGTTTCAGAAAAAACGATCCATGAATGAGTTAAAGATGTTTTTGTGCTTATGTTTTGAGAGCATAATTCAAGAGCAGATAACTTTGAGCAAAATGTTCTGTTAACGTTACGGGAAGAATGTTTGTTCATAACTTTGAGAGAACCTTTCCGGAATGTTAGCCAAAGTTCTGAGAATGCTCCGTTAGCTGGAGTTACTGCACTCAAACACACCTCATTGTGAGTGCTGGAGATCCCGCAGAGGAAGACGAGGTCTGCGATGAAGAGACAGATGCTCAGATGAAGATGAATGCTGGTCCGGGTTCCTTGGATGGAGCGGCAGAACTGGAACGTCAGGATACAGAGAAACAAACAGACCAGAGACAGAACTAAACCCACTTGTGTGATCACCACCAAATCAAACGAGTCCTGGAAGAGAGGAAAAAAACAGACAGATGGAGGGATGAATATCATCATTTAATCTGAAATCTTAAATATGCGAAATCTGGCTCAGAGATGTACCTGGACAGGATAGAGAGCCATTAACACAGCGAAGCTACTGAGATGAGAGCAGGAACACACTGTATGAGTGCTGTTAGGCTCCGCCCTCTCACAGCCCCGCCCAGACCACGCCCCCTCCGCCTCATCCCAGTACACACAGGAGTAAGCCACGCCCCCAGACTCCGCCCTCTCCTGAACAAGACAGAACAAGAGTCTCGGAAAGAGTTCAGGAAACGAGGAACATATGAACACCTGCCTGAAAAGTTCAGAAAAAGGTCGGAAACTAACACAAAAGGAAAGAACTAAGCTGCCTTCACACAGAGTTAATGCTGCTCTGAGCAGCAAATAAACCAGCGCAGGTCAGTGCTTCTGAAGATGCTTTGCAAGTACACAAAGCATATATTTTTAGTAGTGCTGTCAAACTATGAATCTCGATTAATCGCATCCAAAATAAAGGTTTTTGTTTACGTAATATATATATACACACATTTAAGAGAAATATATTATGTTTATATATTAAATATAAACTACATGAATATAAGTATATACATGCAAATACATGTAAATATTTTCAAAATATATTCTGTATGAGTGTATTTCTATATACATAATAAATATACACAGTACACACACATTATGTAAACAAAAACTTATTTTGTATGCGATTAATCGCTTGACAGCACTAATTTGCAAACATTTTATAATTCCTAGTCATATTTTATACATTTCTGTAGAGTCATAGATTCATATTTAAAATTCTAATCTGTAAATGCATTTTAGTACGGCAGGAAACAATCTCTTTAAACTTCAGTGTAAAGGCCTGTTCACACCCAGGAGGATAACTATAAAGATAACGATAAAGATATAGTTCTAAAAATTGTTCTTAATATTAAAGAATTGCAGAGCCCACACCACAGCTATAATGATTAAATCAAAGAGAAATGATAACGTTGGAATCATTTTCATAATGATTTTTTCCAGCTGATGATCGGCAAAAAACACTGACAGCCAATCAGAATCAATCCTGCTGTCACGAGCGGGAGAATTTAAAGTGGCAGACGTGCATGCACTTAGAATAAACAGACGATATCGTCTGCTGGTGTGTACGGTAATATAGTTATCTTCATAGTTATCATTCTTGGTGTGAATGGGCCTTAAGTCTGGAACATGGTAGATGGTTTTCTACTGGTCTGATCTGGATTTAGTTGGCTCAAACTGATTTTGGACAAGCAAGCAAGCAGCTGGTCATACCAGCTTAAGGTGTTCAAGCTGGGTTTTGAAACATGGTAGCTCATCAACCAGCTGTAATCCAGCTTATACTGGGTTTTCAAACGGGAAACACACATTTTCATGGTACTTTTTCATTTTAACTGTTAAACCATTAACAGAAACAGTCTCCAGAGAGCTCTTGTGCTGGTCATAAGCTGGTCTGTCAGTATCTTCACCTCCACGTGTGTAAAGACGAGCGTCACCGGCTCTGACAGCTGCTTGGTTTCTGCATTACTGACGACAGCCGTCACCACTTTAGAGTTGAGTTGATAAGTGACGCTTCTCTCTTTATCGTCTGATCTCTCGCTGCTCATCTTGTGGAGCAGGTCACTGGATGAGTTCAGATCTTTATAACTGACCAGAGCCGCAAACGCAAAACCTGTGAACAAGAGAACATTTACATCTCGTCATGAAAGTGCTGATGGCTTCATAAGTACATATATGTGCACGTGTTTATTTGTACCTGGATATGATTTTCCTACAACTGTTTCCCAACTGGTGCTGAAGAGGGCGGAGTCTGTGCTCAGAGAGACACGCCCACTGGGCGGAGTCTGACTCTTCATGACTGCAACCTCAGCGACTGTGATTCACATGATCATAAAGAACAACTGCTTTCAGTCTTAATCTATGTTTATAACAAAAATGACTTATTTGTAATATTTCCATTCAGTACCACAGTGTCTCTAAACACGGTTTCTCACAGGTGTTGTGTGTCTCCATCCTGGTCACAGGCTCTCTCAGCTGAGGTCCGATCAGACGCATGCTGCTCTCCACCGCGTCCAGAAACTGATTCAGAGTCTTCCCGTCAGCGATGTTTCCATCAGACAGCAGCTCGTCAGAGGAACTGCACAAGTCCTGTGGAATAAATCAGAGACGTTCATTCAGCCACTGTGCGAGTGCATGATCACAAACTACAATCCGAGTATATACTGTATCGTGCAGCGTGTGTTTCACCTCCAACAATTTCTCTCCAGTGAAACGTTCTCCACGTGGATCATTCAGAGACTCACAGCTGTTCTTCAACAGTGACATCAAATGCTTCAACTAGAAGACGACACATGCAAATCAAAGTATATGAGTCTGACCGTATATCGAACAATAATAATCTTAAGGAGAAGTACACGTTTTACCTTCTTTGGTGTGTGGTCTCCATCAGACTCGGGTTCAAACTGATCGCAGTCCATTTCTGTGCACAACCACAGTAAAGATAAAACAATAATAAACAGCAAAAACACTGATTGAAGATTCTCAGCAGCTGCCGCATAATGAATAGAACAACCTAAAAATGCATCTGTGCATTTAAAATGAAGCAAATAATGCTGTATAATGCTCACCTATGCATTTTGACTGGTTGTTGCCATAGTTACTGTAACCCTCATGGCATTTGCAGCTGTAGCCACCTAAGTGATTGTAGCAGTCTGCATTTGTGCCGCAAACATCTGGATCTGAACACTCATTGATGTCTGAGAGAGAAAGAAGATGAGATTTTCACATTTTTAGACACACATTTGATGTGACTGATGTTGAGATCAGTATTATTAGCAGCAGCAGGACTCTGGCCCTCACCTTCACAGGGGCCGCTGGTGCCGTTCTCATGTCTGTGAAACCCTGGAGAACAGCCGCAGAGGAAACTTCCAGGTGTGTTAAAGCAGCTGCTGTGAACTCCACACACTGAGGACACACACTCATCCACATCTGCAGTGGACAAAAAGACATACACGTGCTTCATGCTGATGCAGGCGGTGTTGTTGTGTTTATGTACAATAAGTTTCATTAGGAGTAACATTTATAATGAATGTATTCTGTTTCGGAAGGACGTAGTATTGGGTTTTATCGAGTATGAACAATCTAAGAGGAAAGAGTTTTATGTAGTGAATCTGATTTTGTTTCTTGCTAAATTTCACATCCACAGATGCAAATATTCAAACTCCAGACCTCTCTTTCTTGTTTTTATAAAAGAATTCAGCATATGCTGTTTTTTTCAACATGGGTGGGGGGAAAACATACAAAGAATGCAATGTGCTTTTGCTCTCGGTCCCTGCACTTTTCATCCGAACGGTTATTCCTTTTAATCGCCTTGCTGTTTCATATTCTCTTTTGAATAATTTATTTTAGAAGTGAATGCAATTAATCGATTTTGTCTGGTTGAAGGGATGTTAAGCGTACAAAAGACAGAGAGAAGCAGAGATCCCCACCAAACTGTAATGTTCAGTGGTAAGATATTGCTGATTTTTGCCTCATCCAAATATTGTTAATGTTTGCTAAACTTAGCCTACTTCTACATACAATGAAGAGTTAAGAGTCTTAAGAGTTCATCTGTTTAAGATAAAATCTGTAGATCATTATTATTGCTATCGTGCAATTGAAATTTTGACTGCCACTTTGACAAACTATAGCCTATATTTTGTTCTTTCTTACGAGGGCAGACAACAAAATTGTTGAACCTTGATCCTTATGCCTGTAATCATAAACTGTCATATTTACATACGCTGGCATTCTTCTGAATTGCATTTTGCACAACATTTAAAACAGAAGTTTAAAGAAAAACTCCTGTTTAAATAGTCAAACTGCTTCTGTGACGAGTCGATGCAGCATGTATTAGATGCTGACGACAGAACTTGTATATTCCTCTTCAGACAGATGACTTTTGGTGAGGGACATGTTTGCACTGGCCTCCACTCTCATTTAAGCCCTTCCAAAGAACAGAACTGAAGGCGGGCAGAAATGATGCGACTACGAAAGTGTCTGGGAAACAGTGGAAATCAGACCAAACGAAATCTCTGTAGGTGTGTCTGGAATCAGACCAGTACTGGATCAGGATCCGTGTGGGTGGTTCACTTTTTAGGGGAAAAAAACCTCACAGTATTGTACAATCATTTCCTCATAGGTCGTTATCATTCTTGCTATCCATTGTTCTGTGTGTCCGTGTATAAGATACTTGGTGTGAACAACATGCTGGATGTCTCTCTGGTTTTAGATTACTACAACGGAAATCGAAGATAATCTTTAACACACACACACACACACACACATTAATGTTCTTACGGCCTCCCACACATATATTCCCAGAAGTCTGACTAACGTACTAATCCAACTTCAGTATGTCACAAATATATTCACCACCACACACGTGAACAGAGTAAGACAACATCCACTCACCTAAAAGAAGTGCCCATTTCAGCTCCATGTTAGGAAACCGCAAACTGCAGTTTTTATGTATTTTTGTATGCTTTTCTAAGGTTCGTGATATAAGAAATTCCCAAAGAAAAAGTCTCTAGCCGACTGCTACTTCACGTGCTGAAAGTCTTTAGCTCTTTCAATAGCACTTGTAGATCTCCTGTCATGTGTTCCGCCTACAAGAAGACATTAAAGGTTCTTTAGATTTCCTAAAAACTAGAACAACTTTTCAATGCGTTCTGTTGCATTCCTCCTCAGGTCACGTCGTTGTTTCTTGGCTGCTGTTCTGACTGTTACCAGTATGTGAAATACTCCAACCACAAGGTGTCCCTCCTTCCCTAAAACATATGATTCATCCTCAACTGATTTAAGAATGAGAAATTGATGTTAAAGGGGTCATATGATGCGATTTCAATTTTTCCTTTCTCTTTGGAGTGTTACAAGCTCTTGGTGCATAAAGAAGATCTGTAAAGTTGCAAAGACTAAAGTCTCAAATCCAAAGAGATATTCTTTATAAAAGTTAAGAGTCAGCCACACCCCCCTAAAACGGCTCGTTCTAACACGCCCCCACATAGCTACCTCACTATGTGGAAATATTTGCATAATGCGCCCAAATGTTCACGCAAAGAAAGGCGGTGTGGTTTCAGTAATCGCAGTTAGTGTTGAAGCAGCCATGTCAGGGACAAGCTGTGTGTTTCTAGAAAACTAATGACATTATTTACTGTCTTCACATTTATTTTGAAAGATGAAGCTCGCGATTATGGTAAGGGGCGTTACATTTCCGACGCGTGCTTGTGGTGTTCGGCCAATCACAATGCACTGGGTCAGCTGGCCAATCAGAGCAGACTGCGCTTGTCGGAAGGAGGGACTTTGTAGAAAACGAAGCGTTTGAGAGAGGCGGGGCATAGAGGACCTACAATAATGTACAGTATTTGAAAAATAATGTGTTTCTTGAACATTAAAGCATGTCAACATATTCTGTTACACCAAATACACAAAATAATGATCTTTAAAAAAAGCATCATATGACCCCTTTGAATGCAAAATTGCTATTTAACTATGAATCCAACCTTCCTCTACACACAGTGTGTGTGTAGAACAGGGATCCTCAAATCTGGTTTAGCTCCAACCCTGATCAAACTCACCTACCTGTGATTTTCTAGTGATCCTGAAGACATTGATTAGCATGCTCGGGTGTGTTTGATTAGGGTTAGAGCTAAACTCTGTAGCTAAGTGGATCTCGCGAGCCAGATTTGAGGATCCCTGGTGTAGAATATAACGCTTAATTATGTGATTCTATACCCATTTAACAGACTCATATTTGCTTGATTCTGGTCGTAAAATAATAATAATAATAATAATAAAACATTATTACCTTTGTTCCAGGGCTTGAGTGTGCCGTTTCCAAAACAATATATGTTCAGAATGTCCAAGTTAACACATTATCACATGCAATTTATTACATTTACCAATGATTTCCATTTTTTCTCACAATTTCTTTCTTAGTGCATATCAAGGCGGTCTAATACACTTGCAGAAAGCTATCCATTAGTAGTCCCATATATCGCAATAGCAGCTGCTCGGCTATTGTACGTCCCCACCGGCAAACATCTGCTATAATATCATAAAATTATTTAAAAGATTTAAAAGTTGCTTGGGGAAAAAAAAGGTGAAAATATATAACTACATTTGAATAAGTGCTGTTTGCACGACTACAATCACAGCATTCAACATTCAGTCCATCTCTACTCCCAATTCACATGAAAGCTCAATGTGACTCTGCCTCCTACTGGCATTAAAAACTCAATATACAGTTTCAGGATAAGCTAAATGAGTCCTGTTTCCAGAGACTGACTGATGAAAGCCGCTATGATGATTCTGGAGCAGTTTGTTCTTTAGCGTGTTTGTTCTGGTGGGTCTGAAAACCCCCTAAATAAGCGAATCTCTCACTGCAGATGGAGCAGGAGTAAGGTTTCTCTCCTGTATGAACTCGCTCATGGATCTTCAGGACGTCTGATCGAGCAAACATCTTGTCACAGTGAGAACACTTGAACGGTCGTTCTCCGCTATGAATCCTCTGGTGCTTCAGTAGGTTAGTGTGTTGACGGAAACTCTTCCCGCAAACACTACATTGGTACGGTTTTTCTCCAGAGTGAATTCTCTGATGGACTCTGAAATGAGCTGGATCGGAAAAGCTCTTCCCGCAGTGGGAGCACAGATACGGTCTCTCTCCAGAGTGCATTCTCTCGTGGCGTTTCAGCTGAGAGATCTGACGGAAGCGTTTGTCACAGTGTGTGCACTGGTGCAGTTTCTCAGAGTGTATTTTTTGGTGTGATATTAGACAAATGGGCTGCTTAAAGGTTTTCCCACATTCGCTGCACTGGTACGGCCTCTCGCTGGCGTGCGAACGCATGTGTGTCTTGAAATGGGACCCATCTCTGAATCTTCTCTCGCAGTGAGGGCACTTGTACGGCTTTTCCCCCGTGTGGATTCGCTTATGAACAAGAAGAGATTGTTTGGTGCTGAAGTACTTGTCGCATTCGCTGCAGTGGAAAGGCTTTTCGCCAGTGTGCGTCTTCATGTGAATTTTCAGATTACCAGAAGAGAAGGCAACCTTCCCGCACTGTTCGCAGCGAAACTCCTTCTTCACCCTGTGCTCTTTTGAATGAACTGTTCTTTCTTTTAAGGTAGGAAAGCTGATGTTGCATCTCTTACACGTGTAGGCTTTCGGTTCTGTGTGTTTTCTCTCATGCCTCGCTAAATTTCCCTGTTTTCTGAATGTTTTCCCACAGGTGACGCAGGAGAAACTCTTGGCCGTCGGCTGCTCTTTGGATGTTGAGGCCATTTCTACATCAAAAGATGAACTGGTGTTTTCACCTGAGAGGAACAAAGTAAGATTTCTATTAACTTTGACTTGCATGTCCCCAACACACAAAACATGAAAGCAAATATAAATTCTGAAAATATATGTCTGTGTATAACATGATCACTCCCAAACATCTCCATAAACCTCACCATGTCATGGAGTGTTCCTACAGGTAACATTGTACGTACAAGCCAAAAACCATGTGGACCTGCCACCTTAAGCTTGAAGAAACTTTAAATGAACTGTAAACCATGTAAAACCATTTGTTGATGCACCAGTTAGTATAATATATTAAAGGAAGAAACATACCCGAGGGATTAATGACATCATCATCGTCACTTTGTACTTTCTCCGCAGTGGTTTCTTCTCTCGTCTCCTTCGAATTCCTGCAGTCCACCAGTTTAACGGAGCACGTCTTCATTGGCGTCTGCAGTTCTCCAGCGTTACAATCAGACGCCAGAGACTCTGTGGAGTTGTGGTCAATGGATCCATGACTGTCACACACGCTCTCCTGAGCGTCAGTATAACAGAGCAAACTAAGGCTGAGCTCTGAGTCGTGTGTGTTTCTGGACCTACGATCAGAGAGTTGCTCTGTGGGCTGATCTCGGACACTCCAGACTAGATCCTGAGAGTGAAGAAAACAAGATATATCAGCTGAATCTGACACTGTAATCATCAGTTGACTTTTGGAACTTAATTAGAAGTTATTGAAGTGAAAGATGAAATGATGATCTGTTCAAACCTCTCCTCTTTCTCTCAGCTTTGCCTCCAGTGAAGCCACCTCTTTCTTCAGCTGACAGATTTCTGTGATGAAATCCTCAATATCCAGCATGGACAGATCAGTTCCTACTGATTTACAGCAGACCACATCCACCTGCGCTTTCATGCTCAACATCTGAACACAAACACATCATTATTAAAGACACATTTATAATGAACTGACACTGATTTAACCTCAAAATGATTGTTTACGGTTATCAACAAGAGCAGAACTGATCTATTAATACACATAAATTTGACTTTGGAGAACATTCAGAAATGTGTTTAGGCGTTTATGTTTAGTTTAATTTCTGAGCTAGCGTTAAGCAGAAATATTGTATGATGCGTAATCTTCATTGAACGCTTTAATATTCTGTGAAAGCATTTAATAAACTCGTGTAGCGTTCGGCACAAAAAGGGGGAAATAGCTTAATTTACATAATCAAAACAATACACAAACGAAATCAATAATCCCATAAAGAGATCAAGAATATAAATCGAACATACAAATAAACACAACTCTGGTAAATGGCGTAAAACGCACTAAAAACACGTACCAGGGTTCAAACTGCAAGCTCTTCTTTCGTTCGTTCTGTGGTGTTTTTCTCTCACTGAGGAGCCTCATAGCGCCTCCGTCTGTGCTGGAGCGAGAAACGGCTCTACAGACATCTGATTAACAAATAAGATCATACCTCATTTAACCTAAATACATATCATCTTGATCCAAGTTTTGAATAAACTAACTAGTGAGAATTCGCCACTGTAACTCAATGGTATTTTTTATTGAGATAAAGACGACTTTGACCGCTTGTTATTTTCTCACTCCATCGCTCGTCCTGTAGGAGGCGCTGTGACGACCTTTAGTCCACCGGTAAAACCACTGAAGAAATAAGGTTGGAGCACTCTGGAGTGCTTTTAATGTGTTTTACTTGATTTTTTGCATTTATTTGTGTATGTGCATGTTGTTTTTCTTTCTTTAGTGTAATTACTTTCCCTGTTGAAAAAACCAGCATATGCTGGTTAGGTATGTTTTGACGCTGGGATGCTGGTTTAAACTGGTCCTTTGCTGG
>NW_015537989.1:139369-152995 GCF_001515605.1 Sinocyclocheilus anshuiensis
ACCAGCTTAAACCAGCATCCCAGCGTCAAAACATACCTAACCAGCATATGCTGTTTTTTTCAACAGGGTTATTTATTTATTTTCACCTAAATGATGCCTAATCCTGGTTTTACTGCAATAACCATAATTTAACTTGTTATAAAGCCACAGTAACCACAAATTTGCCATTGTTATACTAGTGATTTTGTTTAAAATATGATATTTCTAATGAAGCCGTGGATTAGCACACTGTTTAATTTTAAGTCCTGGACGCTCTTAAAGAATGCTTAGAAATGGGTACAAATCTTAAAATAGTGTGCTTAGTTTACAACTTTGATTTTGGGTTTGATCAGTTCATTATAAATGCGTCTTTTATCATGAAGTGTTTGTGTTCAGATGTTGAGCATGAAAGCGCAGGTGGATGTGGTCTGCTGTAAATCAGTAGGAACTGATCTGTCCATGCTGGATATTGAGGATTTCATCACAGAAATCTGTCAGCTGAAGAAAGAGGTGGCTTCACTGGAGGCAAAGCTGAGAGAAAGAGGAGACAAACTGAACAGAGAGGTTTGAGCAGCTCTTCATTTCATCTTTAGCTGCTAATATGGACTGATTGTTATGTGAATTAATGTCTTATTTTTAATCATACTCTTACTAGATGTATTACTGATTGTGTTTGTCAGGATGTGGAGCAGGTTTCAGTGCGTGTGACTGATGGGACAGAAGCTCAGGATTCAGTCTGGAGCGTCAGAGATCAGAGATCCAGAGACACACAGGACTCAGAGCTCAGCCTCACTTTACTCTGTTATACTGACGCTCAGGATCATGAATCCACTGATCAAACCTCTGACTGTAACGCTGGAGAACAGCAGATGCTGCAGACGCCGCTGAAGACGTGCTCCGTCAAACTGGTGGACTGCAGGAACCTGATAGAGAGCAGAGGAGAAGAAACCACCGCAGAGAAAGAACAACAACACCGTGATGAGGAAGAGGAGGATGATGATGAGAATAATGGGGATGATGATGATGAAGAAGAATTCATTCCTCCAGGTTTGTTTCTTCTTTTTCTGAGATATTTGGGGAAATAATGGCAAATGACAGTATTTTTTCTCTCTTTCTATTTTGATCTAGAATGTGTTTTTTAAGAGAGCCAGATATGCTGTGCCTGTTTGTTAGGCTGCACGATTTGGCCAAAAATCTAATTTCAATTAATTAATATTATAAATTATAAAATTATGAAAGAAATACATTCTGCTTGTAATTATACTATTATACTGTAAAATTACATTATATTGTAAAATGTGTGGCAAATGTTGCATTTCCAAACTCACTTTATCAATATGTCTATGCATAAGTTTATTTAATTAATTCGCAGGCTTTTTGCAATTGGAAAACTGCACTAAACCATATTGTGATTTTTTAAAATGTTTTTATTAATTGTTCACTCCTAGAAGTTAGACTTGCACTGAACAAAATTATAAACGCAACACTTTTGTTTTTGACCATATTTGTCATGAGCTGAACTCAAAGATCTAAGACTTTTTCTATGTACACAAAAGGCCTATTTCTCTCAAATATTATTCACAAATCAGTCTAAATCTGTGTTAGTGAGCACTTCTCCTTTGCCAAGGTAATCCATCCACCTCACAGGTGTGGCATATCAAGATGCTGATTAGACAGCATGATTATTGCACAGGTGTGCCTTAGGCTGGCCACAATAAAAGGCCACTCTAAAATGTGCAGTTTTATCACACAGCACAATGCCACAGATGTCGCAAGTTTTGAGGGAGCATGCAATTGGCATGCTGACTGCAGGAATGTCCACCGGAACTTTTGCCCGTGAATTGAATGTTAATTTCTCTACCATAAGCCGTCTCCAAAGGCGTTTCAGAGAATTTGGCAGTACATCCAACCGGCCTCACATTTATAATTTTGTTCAGTGTATATAGAATTTCTGTATGTTTTCTGAGTGGCACAAACAAATATGTTTTTAAAACCCAGAATTTATAACCATTTTGTTCATTTCAGATGATAAAGGCTGTTCATCTTCTGATGGAGAAACAGACTTAACATCAAAAGAGCAGCTGACGGTCAAGAGTTTCCGTTGCTCATAATATGAAAGCTCATATAAAGACACACGACGAAAAGTCTTTCCACTGCAGCGAATGTGACAAGTATTTCAGCACGAAAGGAAATCTTGTTGCTCATAAGCGAATCCACACGGGAGAAAGACCGTACAAGTGTCCTCACTGTGAGAAGAGCTTCAATCATGGATCTCATCTGAAGACACATGTGCGTTTGCACACCAATGAGAGGCTGTATCAGTGCAGTGAATGTAGGAAAACCTTTACAAACTCAGGCTCTCTAAAGTCACACCAAATTATACACTCTGATGAGAAACCGTTTCAGTGCAAATACTGCGACAAACGATTCCGCCAGACTTCTAATCTGAACACTCACGAGAGGACTCACACCGGAGAGAAACCGTATCTGTGCTCCTACTGCGGGAAGAGCTTTGCTAGTCCAGATTCTTTCGGAGTCCATCAGAGAGTCCACACTGGAGAAAAACCGTATCACTGCAGCGTCTGTGGGAAGAGTTTCAGTAAGTTTGATACTTTACAAAACCACAAGAGGATTCATACCGGAGAAAGACCGTTCAACGGTGCGGCCGCCATTTGTAGGACCGAATTGCAATTCCATCAGTCTGCTGTGCTGTGCTCTGGGCTGTGATAACAACAAATAACAATGGATTATTTACCAAGAGATGTGGATGTATGAGATTCTTTTGATTAAATATTTCTCGTAAGCATGCGTTTTTACATTTTAGTATTTTAGTTAGCAAGTTCATAATGAAACTTGGAAAAGGTTAAATTCGCGTGTAAGACTGCTGATTTGCCAGAAAACTTTTCATGAATATAGAGTCATGCTTGACAGATTAGAACAATTATTCTATAATAAACCAGACAGAACTATTAAAAATCTTCCAAATAAAATACTACAATAATATGAGCGCCTGGATTTCATAAGGATTTCAAAATGTTTTGTGTGGTGAAATGGCGTAAAGAATGCATGAAAGAGAGTCACTGGCAAATACACTGTTTTTCATTGCTGGACCGGTTTCTTTTAATCAAGAAAGAGCCATAGTTTATTAATTATCCATTTCATCACTATATGGTATAAACGAATCCTCTGGGTGGAAAAGTTTGGGGGTTTTGTGGCAGCTACTTGAACTTCACTGTAATGTCAGTTAGAAAGATTAGATTTGAAGTGTAGAATTAAAAATGTTTATGGCATATTTGGAATATTGACCTCATGTGAACACAAAACTGACAGCTTCTTTTAGCTGTTAATACTAAAAAAAAACTTAAAAAGGGTCTACTGCCATTTATGACGTCCACTTTAAACATTACAATGCTCATAATAACTTTTGCTAACTCTATAATAAATAAATCTGGACAGACACTATTATAATGGACAGACACTGATCTAAACTCAAAATGATTGTGTATGATTATGAACGAGAGCGGAATTAATCTATAAATGGTTATTATTAGGCTATTTTCATAACGCTGTAAAAATTTTCCAATGAAAACGTTGCAAATGTTTTTGTTTAATGACTTAGAGCCCTGAAATTCGTTTAATGCAGCATTTATTCAAATACAGAAATAGATCAACCAAAACACGTTTTAAATTATAATTTCACAGACAAAGCTTAAGCCTAAATGTAAATCTGAGCTGTTTCAACTTAAAGAAACTTGTTTTTTTTCTAAGGCACCTTAATAAAAACTACTTAAATGTCCTAATTGAACTATGGCCTCCTGGCTGAGTCTAAGCCCTGTCTGTGAAACCAGGCTCTTGAATGATAAAACAGAAATCAAAATCGTAGGTAATCTTCGTTTACTGAGCGCCTCTGATCTGCGCGCGCTTCTTCATCACGCGCTTTTTCCTCCACAGAAAGCCGCGCGCTCGCGGAATTTAAAAATTAACGGTCATTTTCTTTTACTGCCTGACTGACTCGCTCGTTTATCGATCTCTTTACTAAATTATTACTTAAAATTAATATAGTTATGAGAGTAAATATGATTTCGGAGGGATTTAACATGCCTAACTGAAGAGAACAGGCTACATATGATCCTGCTTCTAGTTTTGAATAAACTAACTAGTGAGGATTCGCCACTGGAATTCAATGGTATTTTTTAATGAGATAAAGACGACTTTGACCGCTTGTTATTTTCTCACTCCATCGCTCGTCCTGTAGGAGGCGCTGTGACGATCTTTAGTCCACCGGTAAAACCACCGAAGAAAGAAGGTTGGAGCACTCCGGTGTGTTTTAATGTGTTACTTGATTTATGCGTTTTAGCTGCGTATGTGCATGTTGTTTTTTCTGTCTTTAGTGTTTATTACTTTAAATAAAGATTTTTTTTTCTCGCCTTTTCTCATCGCTTATGAAAATTATCATGGTTTTACTACATTAACCATACCTGAGGTATTTGTATTAAAACGGTAGTAACCACAAATCTGCCGTTGTTATACTATAGTGGCCTCGTTTAAAAATAATATTTGTAATAAAGCCATACTTACTAGATTAGCACATTGTTTAATTTTCAATCCTGGACGCTCTTAAAGAATGCTTAGAAATGGGCACAAATCTTAAAATAGTGTGCTTAGTTTATGACTTTGATTTTGGGTTTGATCAGTTCATTATAAATGCATCTTTAATAATCGTGTGTGTGTGTTCAGATGTTGAGCATGAAAGCGCAGGTGGATGTGGTCTGCTGTAAATCAGTAGGAACTGATCTGTCCATGCTGGATATTGAGGATTTCATCACAGAAATCTGTCAGCTGAAGAAAGAGGTGGCTTCACTGGAGGCAAAGCTGAGAGAAAGAGGAGACAAACTGAACAGAGAGGTTTGAGCAGCTCTTCATTTCATCTTTAGCTGCTAATATGGACTGATTGTTATGTGAATTAATGTCTTATTTTTAATCATACTCTTACTAGATGTATTACTGATTGTGTTTGTCAGGATGTGGAGCAGGTTTCAGTGCGTGTGACTGATGGGACAGAAGCTCAGGATTCAGTCTGGAGCGTCAGAGATCAGAGATCCAGAGACACACAGGACTCAGAGCTCAGCCTCACTTTACTCTGTTATACTGACGCTCAGGATCATGAATCCACTGATCAAACCTCTGACTGTAACGCTGGAGAACAGCAGATGCTGCAGACGCCGCTGAAGATGTGCTCCGTCAAACTGGTGGACTGCAGGAACCTGATAGAGAGCAGACGAGACGAAACCACCGCAGAGAAAGAACAACAACACAGTGATGAGGAAGAGGAGGATGATGATGAGAATAATGGGCATGATGATGATGATGAAGATTTCATTCCTCCAGGTGTGTTTCTTTCTTTTATGACACTTGAATATCAGCAGAGTCTCTGCAGGATCAGGTTTTTATTGGCTGTTGGTCTCTGATGATCTGATCAAGTTTGAGTAAAGATTTTCTGAGATATTTGGGAATATAATGGCATTTTGATGGAGATTTTGATCTAGAATGTGTTTTTTTAAGAGAGACAGATTTGCTGTGCCTGTTAGTAAGACTGCACGATTTGACCAAAAATCTAATTTCAATTATTTTTGTCATGATATAATTATAGTTAAATTCTAAAATCATGAAAGAAATACATTTCGATTGCAATAATGCCATTATGCTGTAAAATTACATTATAAATATGGTGAAATGAGTGGTGAATGTTGCATTTCCAAACTCACTTTATCAATATGTTTATTTAATTAACTTGCAGAGTTTCACACAAACTCTTTTCAAGTATATTTTAAAACCCAGAATTTATAACCATTTTGTTCCTTTCAGATGATAAAGGCTGTTCATCTTCTGATGGAGAAACAGACTTAACATCAAAAGAGCAGCTGACGGTCAAGAGTTTCTCCTGCGCCACCTGTGGAAAAACACTGAGTTCAGAGGGTCATTTAGCGAGACACGAGAGAACACACACAGAACAGAAAGACTTCAGCTGTAAGATATGCAACATCAGCTTTCCTACCGCAGAAGAGAGGAGACTTCATTCAAAAGAGCACAGCGGGAAGAAGGAGTTTCACTGTGAACAGTGCGGGAAGGATTTTTTCATTCATTCTAGTCTAAAAGTTCACTTGAAGACTCACGGTGAAAAGTCTTTCCACTGCAGCGAATGTGACAAGTATTTCAGCACGAAAGGAAATCTTGTTGCTCATAAGCGAATCCACACGGGAGAAAGACCGTACAAGTGTCCTCACTGTGAGAAGAGCTTCAATCATGGATCTCATCTGAAGACACATGTGCGTGTTCACACCAATGAGAGGCCGTATCAGTGCAGTGAATGTGGGAAAACCTTCACAAACTCAAGCTCTCTAAGGTCACACCAAAGTGTACACTCTGATGAGAAACCGTTTCAGTGCAAATACTGCGACAAACGATTCCGTCACAAATCCTTCCTGATTTGTCACGAGAGGATTCACACCGGAGAGAAACCATATCTGTGCTCCTACTGCGGGAAGAGCTTTGAAAACACATGTGCGTGTTCACACCAATGAGAGGCCGTATCAGTGCAGTGAATGTGGGAAAACCTTTACAAACTCAAGCTGTCTAAAGTCACACCAAATTATACACTCTGATGAGAAACCGTTTCAGTGCAAATACTGCGACAAACGATTCCGTCACAAATCCTTCCTGATTTGTCACGAGAGGATTCACACCGGAGAGAAACCATATCTGTGCTCCTACTGCGGGAAGAGCTTTTCTAGTCCAGTTTATATTGGACTTCATAAGAGAGTCCACACTGGAGAAAAACCCTATCACTGCAGCGTCTGTGGGAAGAGTTTCAGTAAGTTTGATACTTTACGAAAGCACAAGAGGATTCATACCGGAGAAAGACCATTCAAATGCTCACAGTGTGACAAGACGTTTGCTCGATCAGACGTCCTGAAGATCCACGAGCGAGTTCATACAGGAGAGAAACCTTACCGCTGCTCCATCTGTTCGGCTCATCCTGAAACTGTACATTGAGCTCTTACTGCCAGTAGGGGGCAGTCAACTTTTAATGCAGTGAATTGATCCAAGTGCTGTATATAAAGTCATGTTTGACAGAGTAGAGCAATGATTTTGTTAAACCAGACAGCAGGGGCACCGCTAAGAGGGGGGAAAGTTAGGACGATTCTAAGGCCCCACGCACTTTTGGGGCCCCCAGAGATCAGTTTTATTAGTAGTAAAAGTAGTAGTAGTAATGTAATATAAATTATAAATGTATCTACCAAAGAGTTACAAATAAAACAAAACTACGGATTATTTCTAAACCGCTGGCCACAAAAGTGAGTACACCCCTAAGTGAAAATGTCCAAATTGAGCTATTTGTAACACATTTTAGTACTTTTACTGTACTGAAGTATAATGTATAGCAAGTGCAGGAAGTCACAAAGTCTCATGTAATTTAAAAAATAAATAAATAATTAAGCAAAGACACCAACTATTAAAAATCCTCAAAATAAAATACTACAATAATACAAGCACCTGGATTTCATAAGGCTGTTAATCATGTTTTTTGTGGTGAAATGCATGAAGGAGAATACACTCTGTTTTTCATTGCAGTACTGGTTTCTTTTAATCAAGAAAGAACCATGGTTTATTAATTATCCATTTCTTCACTGTTCTTCCAGAGCATTTATGCCGCCGTGTAAGGTAAGATATTTACTTGGTAGAAACGAATCCTCTGGGAGGATAAGTTTGGTGGTTTTGTGGCAGCTATTTGAACTTCACTGTAATGTCAAATAGAATTAAAGATCAGATAGAATTAAAGTGTATGTTTATGGGATATTTGGAATTATGACCACACAAAACTGTCACAGCTTCTTTTAGCAGTTTTTAATACTGCCACATCATGGCTAGAAATGACTGTTATTTCCTTTAATTTGCGTTAGAGAGTCAAAGATCATTTCAAGTAAAGTTTGTTCACTCTGCCATATTTGCAGCGTCTCCAAGCTAATATTTCAGACATCCAAGGCTAACTGCACTGAAATAGCATACTGTGAGTAGGAAGTACATGTTAATTTGAATTATCTTAGCGACTGTTAAAAAGTATGTTCTATTATAACATGAATGAGGATAGTATGAATGAAATTTGGATGTAGGAACTACATCCGGCGAGACTCTGAAGTGTCCATATGATGGACATTTTAGTGTCCTGTGTGTCACATTTGATTGCCATTCACCATAATTTTAATTGATTAAATTTTGATTTTACTTTAGAAAAATCATTAAACACATCAGTTTATACGTTTCGAAAACTTATTCGTGTTTCTTGGGCTGTGCAAGCATGACGGTGTACACTGAAATTAAATGTGCAGATTTTATTTTAATGAGGAAAGCAGGCGCAGATAGAATATCTACTAACACGCAGGCGTTCTGACTCAGATGAGCACTTCTCGTGCTGTAGGAGGCGCTGTGAGCATATCTTAGTCCAGTAAATCCACCGGTAAAAGCGCTGAAGAAGGAAAGACGGTTGGAGCGCTTATAGTCTCGGTATGTGTTTGAACTATTTATGTGTTTGTTGTCTTTAGTGCGCTAATGAGCTTAAATGAAGCGTTCGTTATACAAATCTGTTTAGGAAAATTAACCTATAGGCTTTACTACAGTAACCAGAGTTTAACTTAGGTATTTGTAATAAAACCACATTAGGCTAAGCACAAATTTACCATTGTTTTACTTACAGTAATTACAGTAAAGCTGGTAAATTTGTGCCTAAAGTAAAAGTGTGCAGCATATAACCATATAACTATTGTTTGCTGGACACTTTTGAAGGATGCCTAAAATCGATTAAATCTCAGTCATAGTTCAGTTATGGTGTATAGTTTATTAAATGCAGCTAAATTGAAGTGTTAGCTATATATATATAAAAAAAAAAAAAGATATATAGCTGATATTCTACTCAACAATGAACCTAAACAGATGAGTCAACTAGTCTAAAAGCAAGAAACCCCTAAAAGATGGTAAGAAAAAAAAACCTCTGTGCATGCATATATAATAGCCTATATTTGAAATACTTAAAATATAAATCACACTGTCAAATCCCTCAATGAATTCCGCTTGCCGCACACTTGCCTTATTTCATTTTAGGTGGTCGTTAAAAAGAAAAAAGAAGAAGAGCATACACTCAGCGTCGGCCAAAGCATAGCTTATTTATTCAAATCAGCTGGGGAAATGCAGAACAATGGAAAATCAATCAATAGCCTGACAGAATTCTTAATCTTCATATAACGAGTAGCCTAGTATGCAGAGTTTCGGTTCATTTTTGTGCTGCGTGAAAGGAAACAGACGACAGAGAGTGGCATCCTATTTTTCTGTAGGCTTATTTTACAAAAGCAGTTTTTATTGTGAATGTACACAAATAAAGGCAAACCTTTTACAATTCCGATTATCTTTAGTATCTTTAGGAGTAGTTGCTTCCACTGTTAGAAGGAAAAAACTCTTGTGATTGCGCCGGCGCCGCATGTGCACACACAGTTAAGCATTGCTACCTTGACAATGCAGCCAGTTCATTATCATAATAAAATACAGTCAGTCAAACATATGGAAAAAAAACACACTGCTCAGTTCAAATATGTAGTAAAGTCTGTGCCGTTAAGCGTTATCACCGTACCGCCGTGATGTTATGCAAAACATAATGAAACAATAAAATGCGACTTATACGCGACTTATGTTTTTTATTTACCATGCATCAAACCTTTTTAAATATTTTGATAAATTACTGAAAAAAAAAATAATACAAATTTTTAAACCGTTTAACTGATTGTATTAATTGGTCAAAATTCTTACAGTCGGTTAACCGGGTGAGAGGATCTTGGTTTCTGGAGGTAGGGTTGTGGATGGGGTTTTCAGCGTGGGGTGAGGTGATTGGAATTAAGGGCTCTCGCAGCCTGGGGGAAAAAGCTGTTGAGCAGTCTTGCAGAGCAGGCTCTTATGCTCCGATACCGTCTTCCTGATGGCAAGAGCTGGAAGAGATAATGGGAGGGATGGGTGGAGTCCTTCACGATACTGGTGGCTTTACTGGAGCATCGTGCAAGGAAAATGTCCAGAATGGAGGGGAGAGGGGCACCGATGATCTTTGCAGCTGTGTTCACTGTCCGCTGTAGGGTCTTGCGGTCAGCAGCTCTGCAGTTCCCGTACCAGACAGTGATGCAGCTGGTCAGCATGCTCTCAATGGTGCCCCTGTAGAATGTGGTGAGGATGGGTGGAGGGAGACTTGTTTTTTAAGTCAGCGTAGGAAGTGGAGCCGCTGTTGCACCTTCTTGGAGAGTGATGTAATGTTGGTGGTCCAGGTGAGTTCTTCTGTTAGATGCACTCCCAGGAATTTAGTGCTGCTTTATTTAGTGACTCTCTCCACAGTCGAGCTGTCGATGGTCAGTGGGGGGTGGTCAACAGAGTTCCTCCTGAAGTCTATCACAACCTCCTTTGTCTTTCTCACATTGAGGGACAGGTTGTTTACACCACACCATGCAACCAGTTGTGCCACTTCTAGGGTTGGGCCGATAGACGATGCCATCGTCCATCGCCCATGGCTGATAGACATCATGATGTTGAGCCGGCACAAGTAGACATCGTCCGATGCCAATTTTAGACATCGCCCAACCCTAGCCACTTCCTCTCTGTAGGGTGTTTCATCATTGTTGCTGATGAGACCTACCACAGTTGTGTCATCAGCCAACTTGATGATGTGGTTGGAGCTGAACTTGGCAGTGCAGTCGTGGGTCAGCAGTGTAAAGAGCAGCGGACTGAGCACACAGCCTTGTGGGGCACCTGTGCTCAGTGTGGTAGCGCTGGAGGTGTTGCGGCCGACACGGACTGACTAAGGTCTTCCAGTTAGAAAGTCCAGGATCCAATTACAGAGGGAGGTTGATGATTTGTTGTGGGATTATTGTGTTGAATGCTGAGCTGAAGTCGATGAACAGCATTCTAACACAGACGACTGCCTGGCTCAGCGAGGTGTTGAAGATATCTGTTAGGACATCTGTCAGCTGTGCAGAACAGTCTCTCAGTACACGGCCAGGTATGTTGTCAGGACCCACAGCCTTGCGTGGGTTAATCCTAGATAGGGTCTTCCTTAGGCCGGCTGGAGACAGACAGAGCGCCTGGTCGTTGGGAGGTGTGGGCTATAAAGGTGGTTGAGTGCATCTGGGAGGGATGTGTCATCATCACAGGCCTGTGGTGGGGGCTTGTATTGAGTGATGGTCATGTAGTAAGTACATCGTTAAAACAGTCCATATGCCATCAGTGGTTCAACTGTAATTTTATGAAGCTACGAGAATATTTTTTGTGCACAAAGAAAACAAAAAGAAGGCAGCGGCTATTTGCACTAAGTGTAAATAGTAATAGATTCTATTTAAGCCGCGGTCACACTAGACTTTTCGTTCCATTGACTTCCATTCATACGCATGCGATTGCGTCAGACCGGAAACGCAAGCATGTGCGAAGATATTTTGCATTTCGCTACATAGCAAAGTTCAAGTTTGGTGAACCCTGACCTGCGAATTTGTATCACGTGACACTGTGTGACCAACAGCAGATCGATACGTCACAGCATGACCTCGTAGCTGAATTAAAAGAACATATATTTAAAACTTCAGCGCTGCAGGAAAGTGGAGTAGATTGTATGTTTTTACATTTTAGATGTATTATTATTAGTTATGCGTAGTGTTGTCACAGTACCAAAATGTCAGTATTCGGTACCAATATCAGTGAAAATCCACGGTTCTCGGTACCACCGGTACTTTAAAAAACCTGGTACCGTAACGTTTTCATTTTTTTAGTACCGACTTGGTACCGAAATACCGGGTCTTTTGACAACACTAGTTATGTTTAATTTAAGTTTTTAAAAAGATGCTGCAGAGCATGACGTCATATCAAAACCTTTGCAGCATGCGAGGGAATTTTGCATGCTCAAACTCTAGTGTGATCGCAGCTTTACACTGTTAAAATAGCAAGATTTTCTGCTATTTAAACTACTTCTTGCAAATAGTGGCAATTATCTGCACCTCAGTATTGTAGTACATTATAAAAAGGCGGATTCAAGCTTGTGTCGATCGCGTCAAAAATGACCACGGCATGCGCTTTACCATGTATTCCACTGGAGATGTAGTTAAATGATCGTCTTTTGTAGTGTTGACTAGCCCAATCACACGTTGGTGGGCGGAGTTAGTGTAAATAGCCTCTGCCTGGACATTACATGTAATTTTATGGTAGTATACTGTTTTTGGAAGTAAAAACGAACGTATAATTTACAGTGAATAACCCTAAATTGACATTCCCAGAATTCCTATAACAAGTCTCAGTTACCTTAACGCAGTACACGTAGCAAGGGTTTTTTAAATATTATAATAAATAAAAAGAAAACAGATAGAATAGAAAAAGAATAGAGCGAGCTAGTGTTAGAGGTCTTTTTGCTTTTGTTAATTGTATAATAAATGAAAAGAAAACGGATAGAATACAAAAAGATTAGAAAGCTAGAGTTCGTTTTTTTTTTTAAGAATAAAATTAGAATAGAGAGTGCTAAAGTTAGAGGGTCAAATAAAGATGGTGATTTTGTGGTTCTTTGGGATAACACAATCTAGCGACGTTCACTTGCAGAACGCAAGCTTCTAGAGGGCACATAATTCTGAAGTAATGAATTTAGGTAAAGGGGTGCAGAGCCAGTGGTGGATTTGTAGGCAAACAAATCCATTGAATTTTATGCGAGCAGCTATTGGTAGCCAGTGCAAATTGATAAACAGAGGTGTGACGTGCATTCTTTTTGGCTCATTAAAAATGAATCTTGCTGCCACGTTCTGCATTAATCGTAAAGGTTTGATAGAACTGGCTGGAAAGACCTGCCAAGAGAGCATTGCAATAGTCCAGCCTGGACAGAACAAGAGCTTGAACAAGGAGTTGTGAAGCAAGCTGAGATCGTCGGATCATAAGGATGGAATGAGAGGTAAAGTTGAGTGTCATCAGCATGGCAGTGGTATGAAAAGCCATGTTTCTGAATGACAGAACCTAATGATGCCATGTAGACAGAGAAGAGAAGTGGTCCAAAAACTGAGCCCTGAGGCACCCCAGTAGTTAGATGATGCGTCTTGGACACCTCACCTCTTCAAGATACTTTGAAGGACCTATCTGATAGGTAAGACTCAAACCACTGGAGTGCGGTTCCTGAGCTTAGGGCTTCAACAACTGAGAGCAAGGCAGTCTCGGTTGAATATCTACTTCTGAAACCAGACTGGTTGCTGTCAAGTAGGTTGTTCTGTGTGAGAAAGGCAGAGACTTGGTTGAACACAGCTCAATGTGAAGGGATATGTTAATGATGTGAGTGAGTGCCGGTACAACTGCTGGAGAAATGGCTTGAAGGAGATGAGATGGAATAGGATCAAGCGGACAAGTAGTAGGATGATTCGAAAGGAGTTTGGAGACTTCTGCCTCAGAGAGTGAAGAGGATGTGAATGGGTGTATGTTTGCTGGTAAGATGTGCTTGACAGATTTTGGTGTGGAAAATTGTGCACTAATGGTTTTAATTTTATTAATGAAGAACGTGGCAAAGTCGTCAGCTGTTAGAGTTGATGAAGGAGGGGGAGGACA
>NW_015537989.1:153533-158108 GCF_001515605.1 Sinocyclocheilus anshuiensis
CAGGTTTGGAACGACATGAGGGTGAGTAATTAATGAAAGAATTTTCATTTTTGGGAGAACTATGCCTTTACGTTTCAAAGTTGATTCATTAGTATGAGAATCAACTGATATATGATTCTGTATTGATAAGCTGATTGTGTTTGTCAGGATGTGGAGCAGGTTTCAGTGCGTGTGACTGATGGGACAGAAGCTCAGGATTCAGTCTGGAGCGTCAGAGATCAGAGATCCAGAGACACACAGGACTCAGAGCTCAGCCTCACTTTACTCTGTTATACTGACGCTCAGGATCATGAATCCACTGATCAAACCTCTGACTGTAACGCTGGAGAACAGCAGATGCTGCAGACGCCGCTGAAGACGTGCTCCGTCAAACTGGTGGACTGCAGGAACCTGATAGAGAGCAGAGGAGAAGAAACCACCGCAGAGAAAGAACAACAACACAGTGATGAGGAAGAAGATCAGAACAAGGAAGAGGAGGAGGATGATGAGAATAATGGGGATGATGATGATGAAGATTTCATTCCTCCAGGTTTGTTTCTTTCTTTTTTGACCTTTTGTTGTCTTTCATGACACTTGAATGTCAGCAGAGTCTCTGCAGGATCAGGTTCATATTGACTGATGGTCTCTGATGATCTGATCAGGTTTGAGAGAAGATTTTCTGAGATATTTGGAAACATAATGGCAAATTATAGTATTTTTTTTCTCTCTCTCTCTGTTGATATTTTGATCTTGAATGTGTTTTTTTAAGAGAGCCAGATTTGCTTTGCCTGTTTGTAAGGCTGCACAATTTGGCCAAAAATCTAATTACAATAAATTATTAATAAATTAATTAATTATTATCAATTATAAAATCATGAAAGAAATACATTGTGATTGCAATAACACTATTATAGTGTAAAATTATAAATATGGTGAAATGGGTGGAGAATGTTGCATTTCCAAACTCACTTTATCAATATGTCTGTTAGGGATGTCAATTTTCGATCATTTCCATGATCGATCGTCGTTTAAATTAACGATCAATTAATCGATTAATCGTTAACTTTAATGCTGCAAAATACGTTTATTGCAGCGGCACGCAGTCAAAGGCATGACAGGATGTGCAAAAGCCACTCACACACATAAAAACGGTTTCTTGCCCGAAATAAAGGGGTTTTAGTCTGAGTAAAATGCTAGTAGCAGGATTGTAAAATGAATAGGTGTGATTATTATGATTATTTGATAAAATGAAGAGAGCGCGCCGTACGTTTGAGATCATTTTACTTTGTTGACTGTTTCCTATCCCGTCATGGAGACCACTGAACGCGCCGCTTAACATGGTTTATGGGGCTCGTTGTTGTATTTTAAAACACAATTGCAATGTTTTCAACTGACATTATGGCATTTAAAATAATATTATCCCAAACGTAACTGTGGCTGTGCGGCGCAGTCAGTGAACCGCTTCCATCAGCGCTGCTGCAGCAAAACTCACTGTTGCTCACATGAAACATTTTTATGTGAGTATTATGACCAGTACTTAATTTGATCCTGCTGGATCCTGTTCAGGAAAATGTCAGATTTTGAATTTTTGTGTTCCGGTAGGCCTATTTGTTTTTAAAAATCCAGCATTTACAGTGCATTAGATCATGACAGTTGTTACTTTCTCCGCTTCAGCAACTCCCGGCGGCAGTGTAACAGCTCGTCAATTCATGTTCGTGCAAAGGAAGAGACGGACAAAATTACCGATGCATGCCATTTTTTTACTTGTTCTCATGTTGTCAGGTTCACAGTGCAAAACAGCTCCCGGGCGGACTGACTTGACTTAACTTTTAAGCGGAATACAAACTTTCTCCCTCAGTTCTCAACTGCACAGCACACAGTGAGGGCACATCTCTCCAGCACATTTCACACTGAACTACATTACACATAATGCATCTCACTCTGGACTACAACTCCCGTACATAGCTGTCTTAAAGCGGCAACTCCTTTTTCCTCTCTCCCGCAACACTACCCCCACTCTGGATGGTGATTAAACTTAACACCACTCCAGCACCATGGCATGACTGATACAAAATACATCACACACATTAACAAGGATATTACCATAGATTCACAGAAAGCAAAAGTACATTCAACACAATGTCTACCCATATTTAATTTTTTATGTTCGTTTATCCCTTCTTTTTTAAATTTTTTTATCAACAGTCCGTAGGCAGCTCCATTGTCAAAGCACACAGTCCATTCAAGCAACTCCGCTCAATGGAGGCACTGGCCGATATATTCCAACCCCACGTGACGGGGTAAACAGTCCATAAGGTGAAAGGATAGCACGGTGCCGGGAGGGGTTAAAGAGTAGCTTTGTAAAGGGGGGTCCTTCGTTGAAGCAATAGTAATTCAGTCCCAACATGACTAGTGAGGTAGTTAGTTAAGGCCAGCTGAGTGATCGACTGACTTCTCCACTACTGGCCTGCAGAAAGAAAAGAGGTTAACAACAGCCGTTGCATACAAATGAAACAACTCAGGCTTAATTAAACACACTTGGCTTGTTTCCTTAACAGCAACATGGTAAACAACAAAATCCACCTGGGTTACAAAAAGGGAACACATGAAATAATATTTTCCACAGATGACATGCATCAAAATTTTTTTTTTTAACAATTGTAGAAGAATAACAAAGGGCTAATCAAGATGGGATTCTTAAGGTTGCAGGGGCAAGTTGAACGGCATGGCCTCCGGGAAAGCACATCAGCATTTTCATGACAGCGCCCAAGGTGATGAACAACTTTGAAGTCATACTCCCCAAGCTTCTCAAGCCACCTGGCCAACTGTCCCTCCGGTTCTCTCATTCTTATTAGCCACTGTAGGCTACTATGGTCTGTACGTACAGTGAAGGATCTGCCCAGCAGGTGCTGACGGAAATGTGTTGTGAACTCCACTACCGCTAAAAGTTCTCTCCGTGTGGTGCAGTTAATTCTGTTCAGTTGGCGTCAGGCTCCGACTTCCATATGCTAGTACGCGCTCCTCTCCTTGCTGCAGTTGAGACAGCAGAGCCCCGATTCCGAAGTTGCTGGCATCTGTATCCAGAATAAGATCACCACTGTCCATAGGGTAGCCAAGGATGGGGGCGGTAATGAGCAGCTCCTTTAACTTATCAAAGGCCTGTTGGCTCTCAGGGGTCCAGTGAAATCGGGCATGTTTTCTTAGCAGGTTGTGAAGGGGCTTTGCAACTGTGGCGAAGTCTTTGACAAACCGTCTGTAGTAGGATGCGAGACCCACAAACTGCCGGACTTCGTTAACACTCGTGGGCTGTGGCCACTCTCGAATTTTCCACACTTTCTCAGGATCAGTAGCTATACCATGCTCTGAGACGATGTGGCCCAGGTAGACTACCTGGCGGTGGAAGAGACAACACTTAGCGGGTTTCAATTTCAGGTTGGCCTGTCGCAGCCTTTCAAACACCTTTGCCAGGCGCTGGAGCATTTCCTTCACGTCCTTGCCCAGCACAATGATGTCGTCTAGGTATACTAGGCAGATCTCCCACTGCATTCCAGCCAAGACACGATCCATTAAGCGCTGGAAAGTTGCCAGGGTATTGCAAAGGCCAAACGGCATGACGTTCCACGCAAAGAGCCCCTTCCTGCTACAGAACGCAGCTGCCTGTCTCGCCTATGGGGTCAACTCCACTTGCCAGTACCAGGAGGCAAGGTCCAATGTGCTAAACCACTTTGCTGTGGACAGCGTGTCTAGTGTGTCTTGGATTCTTGGAAGTGGGTAGGCGTCTTTTATGGTGCGCTCATTTAGTGCCCAGTAGTCTACACACATGCGGTATGTTTGGTCTTTCTTTTGCACCATTACGATGGGTGAAGCCCAGCAGCTATTACTTGGGGAGGCTAAGCCAGTATCAAGATTCTGCTGGATCTGTTCATCGGCGCTTTGCTGTTTCTCAAATGCCATTCTACGCGGTTGCTGCTTCACAGGTGGGCCAGGCTGGGTTTGAATGTCATGTTGGAGAAGGTTTGTGCGGCCGAGGTCTGTCGGTT
The DNA here is from genome assembly GCF_001515605.1 of Sinocyclocheilus anshuiensis. Lineage (NCBI taxonomy): Eukaryota > Metazoa > Chordata > Actinopteri > Cypriniformes > Cyprinidae > Sinocyclocheilus > Sinocyclocheilus anshuiensis. Next base: position 157,553 of record NW_015537989.1, read on the forward strand.
CAGTGGAGAAAACATCACCGTAAGCACGAAGCAGCTCCGCAAACTCACGCTGTTCTGCCTCCCTCAGATCCCTCGTACTCTCTGCATACAGCGACTGTAAGTGACTTGGGACAACTGCGGGACATGAATCCGCTGGGGGCAGCGCTGCAGTTGAGGCCTGAACCACATCAGCAGGCTGGAGGATTCCGGCAATTACACCCTTCCTCACCTTCACAGCGACAGTACCTGGGTTATACAGTCTAACGGGAACTCAATTACTTGGCTGGGCACCAATTATAATCCGTGCCACCATCACCCGATTCTTCTCCATGAAGCCTTTAGTCGGACTCAGCAGCACACTGCCCTGTACTTCCTCCCGAAAATGTGCATTGCCTGGAACGATGTATTCACGTCCCGCCTTAAGGACAGCTGTGCGTGCTATGCGGACCACGTGCACCCTGGGCTTGTTCTTTGGATTAAAGTATTGAATCTGCTCGCCGAACAATACAATCTTCTGACTGCCAAAGTCGAGGCGTGCCCGTGCCTGCTCCAAGAATGGATGCTCCAAAATGGACTC
>NW_015537989.1:160824-172965 GCF_001515605.1 Sinocyclocheilus anshuiensis
GAGGCCTGAACCACATCAGCAGGCTGGAGGATTCCGGCAATTACACCCTTCCTCACCTTCACAGCGACAGTACCTGGGTTATACAGTCTAACGGGAACTCGATTACTTGGCTGGGCACCAATTATAATCCGTGCCACCATCACCTGATGCTTCTCCATGAAGCCTTTAGTCGGACTCAGCAGCACACTGCCCTGTACTTCCTCCCGAAAATGTGCATTGCCTGGAACGATGTATTCACGTCCCGCCTTAAGGACAGCTGTGCGTGCTATGCGGACCACGTGCACCCTGGGCTTGTTCTTTGGATTAAAGTATTGAATCTGCTCGCCGAACAATACAATCTTCTGAATGCCAAAGTCAAGGCATGCCCGTGCCTGCTCCAAGAATGGATGCCCCAAAATGGCCTCGATGCCCTCTGCTACATCTGCTACAATGAAATTAACACTGACTGTTTGGGTTCCAACTTCCCCGAGGACATTGACATTTATAGGGCTTATTCCCTGCAGGGCCTGGATAGCTTGAGTGGGGGTCTTACATCAGGCTTGATGGTTTCATAACAGAGCCGAGGTAACACGCTCCTCCTGGCCCCACTGTCCAACAGGACACAGACTTCCATGTCATACAACAGCAGATGAATGCACATTTCTGGCCCACCCCCCTTGACTCTGAGAACTGTGGAGGCAGGCTGGGTCTCTGTAGGCCGAGGAAGTGGTGGAGTCACACGTTCCAGGTTGAGCCTGGGTGAAGGACAGTTCCGCCTCATGTGACCAATGCCTTGGCAGTTGTGACAGACAATCTCTTCCCAATTGATTTTACTCCTCTTGTTGAATTTTTCTGTCTTCACTCAGGGGTTGACGGCACCAAACATTCCTCGTCACTTCCACTCTGGTCTGGACGTTCACGTACTGCTGCTGCTCTAGTCCTTCGTTCCATCGGTCTTACGGCAGATTTGCATAAGTTGCGTTACACTAGTGGCTGTTCGATGTGTGGTTTCATACATTTACATTTACATTTAGTCATTTTGCAGACGCTTTTATCCAAAGCGACTTACAATTGGGGGATACATAAAGCGATTCTTCTTAAAGAGGCAAACAGATACAGGAAGTGCCTGTAATACCAAGTTTCTAGACATTGTTCAAATAAGTACAAGCTAGAAAGAGAAGGAATAAATAAAGATTTTTTATTTTTTTTATTTTTTTTACGATGAAGTCAAGTAGCTTCGAAAGAGATGAGTTTTCAGCTGTCGCTTGAAAATTGACCTGTGTGTAATCTCATAGGCGTGGGCCAGGGTACGTGGTCGCTCTTCCAGCAATCTTTGCACGATATCGGCATCTCGCGTGGCATTAGTGAACACCTCGACACTAATAGAGTCCTGTTCCCTCTCAGAGCGATCTGCATAAGCAATGGAGACTTTTTCATAAATGTCGTCCCTTAGCACATGGAGTGTCTCACCTGCCCTGTGGACCTTCTGCCTCAGCTCTATTCCAATGGCAGCAGCGTGTTCGGATGAAGGACCGTATGCAGCCTCCACTTCCTCTACTATGCGGGCATAATCCCAACGGCTGGACCTGGGGTTCTTGTGGATCACTGCACCTGCTGCGCCTACTAGACATAACCTCATCTGCACAGTCATTGTCCTTTCAGACCAATGGTTAGCTCTGGCACAATCTTCAAAGCGGTTTAAGAATTCTCTCTATGAAGTAGAGCCATCAAACTGACCTGGTCGCAGTGTGGGGATCCTTTCTCTGTGATCATTGCACTCCTCCCCACTGTCTGATGACAGGTCACAGAATATCCGACATGGTTTCCTTCCACGTTGGCTGGACCTAGTAAGCTCTGGGATACAACACTCATTGACATGGAATACATAGTGTTACCTTCATCCTCATGAATGCTATGCTGAGTTGCACAGACATCATGTTTACAAGGCTGGCGATTTATTGTGGGTGTGCCTTGAAGCATCCTTTTGGCTGTTAAATCTGTGCATATCGAGTGTGAGTAGTTCAAATTTGCTGGAGTACTCTGTGTGTAGCACTGTGTATCGATTCCACTGTCATGTATATGGTCATTTTCCACCCCACTAATAAATGGATTGGTTGCTCTCGCTGTTTGCTGTGTTACCTGTGGCTCATAGCAACATGTGGGACTGTTTACTGAAACGGATGCTGGACACGGGGCAGAACTGCATTTAATTACTGAAACGGATGCTGGACACGGGGCAGAACTGCATTTAAATGGACTGTTGTTATTATCAGTCTTTGAGACTTGAGCATCCATTTCGTTTAGCCAGTCAACAAATGATATACAGTATCTCACAAAAGTGAGTACACCCCTCACATTTCAGCAACCATTTTATTATATGTTGTCAAGGGACAATACTATAGAAATGAAAATTGGATATACTTTAGACTAGTCAATGTGCTGCTTGTATAACAGTACAGATTTAATGTCCTCTAAAAATAATTCAACATACAACCATTGTTGTGTAAATAACTAGCAACAAAAGTGAGTACACCCTAAGTGAATATGTCAAAACTGTGTCCAAAGTGTCAATATTTTGTGTGAGCACCATTGTTATCTAGCACTGCCTTAATCCTCCTGGGCATGGAATTCACCAGAGCTGCACAGGTTGTTGCTGGGATCCTCTTCCACTCCTCCATAATGACATCACGGAGCTGCTGGATGTTAGACACATGGCGCTTCTCCACCTTCCGCTTGAGGATGCCCCACAGGTGCTCAATAGGGTTCAGGTCTGGAGACATACTTGGCCACTCCATCACCTACACCTTCATCTTTCTCAGCAAGGCAGTTGTCATCTTGGCGGTGTGTTTGGGGTCGTTATCATGTTGGAAAACTGCCGTTCGGCCCAGTTTCTGAAGGGAGGGCATCATGTTCTGCTTCAGAATGTCACAGTACATGCTGGAATCCATGTTTCCCTCAATGAACCGCAGCTCCCCAGTACCAGCAGCACTCATGCAGCCCCAGATCTTGATGCTACCACCACCATGCTTGACTGTAGGCTAGACACAATTTCCTTGGTACTCCTCACCAGGGCGACGCCACACATGCTGGACACCATCTGAGCCAAACAAGTTTATCTTAGTCTCATCAGACCACAGAGGACATGGTTCCAGTAATTCATGCTTTTGGACAGGTTGTCTTCAGCAAACTGTTTGCAGGCTTTCTTGTGAGCTAGCTTTAGAAGAGGCTTCCTTCTGGGACGATGGCCATGCAAACTGACTTGTTGCAGAGTGCGGCGTATGGTTTGAGCACTGACAAGCTGACTTCCCGCTTCTGCAACCTCTAAAGCAATGCTGGCAGCACTCATGTGTCTGTTTTTTGAAGCCAGCTTCTGTACCTGACGCACAGCACGAGGACTCAACTTCTTTGATCGACCCTTGCGAGGCCTGTTCCGAGTGGAACTCGTCTTAGAAAACCTCTGTATGACCCTGGCCACTGTACTGCAACTCAGTTTAAGGGTGTTACAGATCTTCTTATAGCCTAGGCCATCTTTGTGGAGAGCAACAATTCTAATTCTCAAATCCTCAGAGTTCTTTGCCATGAGGTGCCATGTTGAACATCGAGTGGTCTGTATGAGAGAATTGTACTCAAAGCACCAAATTTTAACTGCTCTAATACAAGATACACAAATTTGTATGGTCCTGTCAAGCAGACAAAAACCTGAACATGATGAATAGTACATGTGGCTTTGCATGGTTAAACGACATACAGCTGTTATCACTTAGGGTGTACTCACTTTTGTTGCCAGCTATTTTGACAATAATGGCTGTATGTTGAGTTATTTTCAGAGGACAGTAAATCTGTACTGCTATACAAGCAGCACATTGACTACTCTAAAATATATCCAAGTTTCATTTCTATAGTATTGTCCCTTGAGAAGATATACTAAAATGGTTGCTGAAAAGTGAGGGGTGTACTCACTTTTGTGAGATACTGTATATGCATTTGGTAGATGATTTTATTTTAAGTGTCTTAAAGAAAATTCTGGCTGTATTTTGTATTTGAATGTAATCTGAATGTCCTCTCATTGTCCATTTTTAAACGTTTTTCATGGTTATGCGAACGTTAAAGGAACATTCCATTTTATAATTGTGCAAACATTATGGAAATGTTATTTTTGAATGATCTCTCAAACAGGTAGTGCAATTAAAAACGTAGCACGAAGGTTGTATAGGCTAAATCATGAGTTTGTGCTTGACCACATACTTTTTAACGAACGTTCATAAAGAACGTTTTAACGAACATTACTGGAAGAACATTTGTTCATAACTTTGAGAGAACCCTGCCAAAATAATGAGAACGTTGCCTGTTAGTTAGTTGAGTGTGTTTCTTAAGAATTAAACCTTTGACTTTGGAGCAGCTACTTTAGCACCAGTTGAGAAAGAGGAGAAGAGACGTGGATAGAGACATTTTTGTAAACATACAAACTCATCAGATGGCACTGAATGAATGATTCCTTTATTCTTTCCGACATCGCAGGATTCCACAGGCTGCTTGTATTTAAATGAGAATGTTTTCTCACCACTTGCGTTCTCTCCCGAGTATCCGCCATTTCCACTTTTTCTCTAACAACGTCTGGTTCGGTTTAACAGTTTAAAATGTCCGTATGTCTCACCACCTGCGACGAACGAATCCCGGACTCGAGCCCCCAGTGTTACTTTCTCCGCTTCAGCGACTCCCGGCGGCAGCGTAACAGCTCGTCAATTCATGTTCGTGCAAAGGAAGAGACGGACAAAATTACCGATGCATGCCATTTTTTTACTCGTTCTCATGTTGTCAGGTTCACAGTGCAAAACAGCTCCTGGGTGGACTGACTTGACTTAACTTTTAAGCGGAATACAAACTTTCTCCCTCAGTTCTCAACTGCACAGCACACAGTGAGGGCACGTCTCTCCAGCACATTTCACACTGAACTACATTACACATAATGCATCTCACTCTGGACTACAACTCCCGTACATAGCTGTCTTAAAGCGGCAACTCCTTTTTCCTCTCTCCCGCAACACAGTGCATGCGTGCGTGCATACGAGGACGAGCGAGCGCGGGTTTGGCTCGATTTGGAGGTTATTGCTCACGTCTCATTCGGCACAAATCCAAATGTTTCCATATTCTCAATGTATTTTAATGTTAAACTATTATTTATAATGTAAACTAGACTTGTACTTTACACGCATTCGCATATAGACGGAAAAGATCATCCTCTTCACATGAGCAGAAACGTCCTTAACAGCAGAGTGGACCGGTATACTACGGTCTATTTAAACTGACCAGTGTAACTTTTTATTTGTTTGGTTGACTGTATTTTATTTTGATGATGAACAGACTGCGATGTAAATATGAATTGCTAGAATATGTGGGGTGTGCGCGCTATAGGCGCCGGCGCGATCGAACAGCTGAAACATAAAAAAACTCAATTTTTGGAGTAAGATATAATCCACAAATGTTTACTTTTATTTTTGCACACTCACAATTAAAACAGAAGATTTGTGCTTTTGTAAAATAAAGCAAACAAACAGAATGCGCTTTGTCATCCTGGCCTTTTCCGTGAGCTTGTTTATGGAGCGCCGCGCCACACTTCTGTTTTAAATCTGTCGCGACCATGCTTTTGGATGTCGTTCGAATCCATTTACATGGCTTTGTTCTGGTTTGCTGGTTGGTCAAGAATTTCCACAAATTCAATAATATGTAGGCATTGTTTCTTTTCCTAAATCCTCACCATCTAACCCTCTAATTTCGCAGGCTTATTTGATTGTCATTCACTTTTTATCACCGTTTTCGCATCTCTTACTGTGGTAAACATGCGGGAAGTGAAATTAAAGATTTCATGGCAATGAATTAAGAATTCGTTCGATTTATTAATTTGTTCCCTCATTTTAGTTAAATCATGGGTAATTTAAGGAACAAAATTAATGAAACATGGAGAGTGGCCACAAATTAACAAGTCATAGGAACGAATTAACAAGTTGTAGGAATGAATAGCCTATAGCCTATCTGTCCTACCGCAGCCTTGCAAAGCGCACGATATGAAACAATTATCTGGGGAAATTAGATACAACATTTCTATTACTTTCCATGTTGAAGAACTTTGTGTTGTTTATATTTTAATGTACCTTTAAAGTTTAAATCACATTAAAAGCTTAATTTGTACATTATGAATGAATGATGATGCATTTATATACCGTCACAGTCACTCACAGCCGCTCGCACGTGTTTTGCGCATGAGCCGCACGCAGCCCAAAATTAAACGGCTTAATCGACCATGATAGCTTTTAATCAATTGCATCTCTTATTGACAATTAATCGATAATCGATTAATCGTTGACATCCCTAATGTCTGTGCATATTTAATTAACTTTTTGCAATTTGATAACTGCACTAAACCATATTGTGATTATTTTATTTTTTTATTAATGGTTTACCCCTAGACTTATATAGACAGATCATTACAGAATTTCTGTATATTTCCTGAGTGACACAAACAAATCTCAAATATATTTTAAAACCCAAAATTTATAACCATTTTGTTCATTTCAGATGACGAAGGCTGTTCATCTTCTGACAGAGAAACAGACTTAACATCAAACGAGCAGCTGACGGTCAAGAGTTTCTCCTGCGCCACCTGTGGAAAAACACTGAGTTCACAGGGAAACCTAACGAGACACGAGAGACAACACACAGAACAGAAATACTTCACTAACACCAGCTTTCCTACCGCAGAAGAGAGGAGACTTCATTCAAAAGAGCACAGCGGGAAGAAGGAGTTTCACTGTGAACAGTGCGGGAAGGGTTTTTTCTTTCATTCTAGTCTAAAAGTTCACTTGAAGACTCACGGTGAAAAGTCTTTCCACTGCAGCGAATGTGACAAGTATTTAAGCACCAAACAATCTCTTCTTGCTCATAAGCGAATCCACACGGGAGAAAGACCATACAAGTGTCCTCACTGTGAGAAGAGCTTCAATCATGGATCTAATCTGAAAACACATGTGCGTGTTCACACCAATGAGAGGCCGTATCAGTGCAGTGAATGTGGGAAAACCTTTAGGCAGTTATTTTCTCTAAAGTCACACCAAAGTGTACACTCTGATGAGAAACCGTTTCAGTGCAAACACTGCGACAAACGATTCCGTCGAAGATCTAATCTGAATTGTCACGAGAGGATTCACACCGGAGAGAAACCATATCACTGCAGTGTTTGTGGGAAGAGTTTCAGTAAGGTTGATAATTTACAAAAGCACAAGAGGGTGGGTCTGAAGAAGGAGTTTCACTGTGAACAGTGCGTGAAGGGTTCTTTCATTCATTCTAGTCTAAAGGTTCACTTGAAGACTCACGGTGAAAAGTCTTTCCACTGCAGCGAATGTGACAAGTATTTAAGCACCAAACAATATCTTCTTGCTCATAAGCGAATCCACACGGGAGAAAGACCGTACAAGTGTCCTCACTGCGAGAAGAGCTTCAATCATGGATCTCATCTGAAGACACATGTGCGTGTTCACACCAATGAGAGGCCGTATCAGTGCAGTATATGTGGGAAAACCTTTAGGCAGTTATTTTCTCTAAAGTCACACCAAAGTGTACACTCTGATGAGAAACCGTTTCAGTGCAAACACTGTGACAAACTATTCCGTCAAAGATCTAATCTGAATCGTCACGAGCGGATTCACACCGGAGAGAAACCATATCACTGCAGCGTTTGTGGGAAGAGTTTCAGTAAGGTTGATAATTTACAAAAGCACAAGAGGGTGGGTCTGAAGAAGGAGTTTCACTGTGAACAGTGCGTGAAGGGTTCTTTCATTCATTCTAGTCTAAAGGTTCACTTGAAGACTCACGGTGAAAAGTCTTTCCAGTTACTGTCATGTAACCTACCCAGAGTCAGTTCAGTTTTGTCACTTCAAAGTCCTTCATAAATCTGCTCCGGTGGTCTCATGGGACAGTAAGTGTCTGTCGAATGCACGCCTCAGAATCTTGGTGGAGGTGGTCGTTCATCCGGGTACTTTTTGTCTACTAATTAAATTTTTATTTTACTTTAGAAAAATCATTAAACACAACAGTTTATACGTTTCAAAAATGTAATCGTGTCTTTTGGGCTGTGCAAGCATGACGGTGTACACTGAAATGAAATGTGCAGTTTTTATTTTAATGAGGAAAGCAGGCGCAGAAAGAATATCTACTAACACGCAGGCGTTCTGACTCAGATGAGCACTTCTCGTGCTGTAGGAGGCGCTGTGAGCATATCTTAGTCCAGTAAATCCACCGGTAAAAGCGCTGAAGAAGGAAAGACGGTTGGAGCGCTTATAGTCTCGGTATGTGTTTGAACTATTTATGTGTTTGTTGTCTTTAGTGCGCTAATGAGCTTAAATGAAGCGTTCGTTATACAAATCTGTTTAGGAAAATTAACCTATAGGCTTTACTACAGTAACCAGAGTTTAACTTAGGTATTTGTAATAAAACCACATTAGGCTAAGCACAAATTTACCATTGTTTTACTTACAGTAATTACAGTAAAGCTGGTAAATTTGTGCCTAAAGTAAAAGTGTGCAGCATATAACCATATAACTATTGTTTGCTGGACACTTTTGAAGGATGCCTAAAATCGATTAAATCTCAGTCATAGTTCAGTTATGGCGTATAGTTTATTAAATGCAGCTAAATTGAAGTGTTAGATATTAATAAAATGTTATATAGCTGATATTCCTACTCCTACCCTATTATTATAAATATTGTATATATTGTAATAATCATGGTGTGTTTGTGTTCAGATGTTGAGCATGAAAGCGCAGGTGGATGTGGTCTGCTGTAAATCAGTAGGAACTGATCTGTCCATGCTGGATATTGAGGATTTCATCACAGAAATCTGTCAGCTGAAGAAAGAGGTGGCTTCACTGGAGGCAAAGCTGAGAGAAAGAGGAGACAAACTGAACAGAGAGGTTTGAGCAGCTCTTCATTTCATCTTTAACTCAGTCACTGTCAGTTTGTCCAGTAAAAATGTCTATAGCTTCTATTAAAGGTATAGTTCACGCAAAAATGAAAATGCTGCCATTAATTACTCACCCTCATGTCATTCCAAACATGGCTGTCGCAAGGCCCTGTGCGAAGTTGACGTGCGAGGCCCTCAGCAATTGTGTGTGTGTGTGTGTGTGTGTGTGTGTGTGTGTGTGGGATGGGGGGGGTCGCTATAGTAACGAACGCAACTTTAACACACATCTGATCGATTGTGATGCCGTGCTCACTGACATGCTTGCGCACGAATCACGGTCACGCACACGCTTATAATAATTGTAAGATCTACTGCATAATAATAATAAAGCAATTAAATAAGTAAATAAGAATGATAAAATAAGTTCTAGGTTTGTAGTTATATATGAAGAGTTCAGATGCAAAAGCCTCTCTAAGTTCCATCTAAAATGGTTATTTCCTCAAGCTCCTATGTTTATGTTTAGTTATTTTACTTATATTGGAAAGAAAAGAAACTATTCATTGCCATTAAAGTGAAATTACTGAACCTACACATAGGAGCCTGATAAAAATTTTCATTTTAGAAGAAAATTTCAAACGGCACTCAGAGGCTTTTGCATCTGAACTCTTCATATGAAGTAGTAATCAATTTACACTATTTTAAAATAATATTTTATTTTAAAATGTGCACATTCACTCTTATTCGTATGTCTAATAGTCGAAAACGCAAACGTCTCTTGTCACGTTCATTTATGATTTACATGAATCATAATTGCATATTTTCAATTAAAAGTGGCGAAATTGTATAAAAAGTTGAGTAGTTTGTATCACTAGATAGTCTATTACTGTCGGTCGCTGAACATTTCTATCGTAAAACAGTTTTCTAATACAGTACTACTGTACTTCTTTGATTTGATTGGCCATCTCGAACATTTTGACATTGACGAGCGCTGTTGGACCACTGAGGCAGACCAGCCTAAAAGTTTAACTTTTAAAACTTTTTGTCATCCTAACAACAAACAGCTTCACACATTCTCATACACAGAGTCGTATACTGTCTATCAGCTATGACTATTTTAGTCTTTCAAAGGACAAAATGGGTGGAAAAACAGTAAAAAATTTGACATAAACGACATAAAATGCAGGGAGCGTGGTCCTCTAGAGGCTCGAGGCCCTGTGCGGTCGCACACTTGGCCCAGCCCTTGCGACGGTACTGTTCCAAACCCATAGGACCTTCGTTCATCTTCGGACACAAATTAAAATATTTTTGATGAAATCCGAGAGCTTTCTGACCCTCCATGGTGAGAGGATCTTGGTTTCTGGAGGTAGGGTTGTGAATGGGGTTTTCAGCGTGGGGTGAGGTGATTGGAATTGAGGGCTCTCACAGCCTGGGGGGAAAAAGCTGTTGAGCAGTGTTGCAGAGCAGGCTCTGATGCTCCAATACCGTCTTCCTGATGGCAAGAGCTGGAAGAGATAATGGGAGGGATGGGTGGAGTCCTTCACGATACTGGTGGCTTTACTGGAGCATCGTGTAAGGAAAATGTCCAGAATGGAGGGGAGAGGGGCACCGATGATCTTTGCAGCTGTGTTCACTGTCCGCTGGAGGGTCTTGCGGTCTGCTGTACTACAGTTCCCATACCAGACAGTGATGCAGCTGGTCAGCACGCTCTCAATGGTGCCCCTATAGAATGTGGTGAGGATGGGTGGAGGGAGACTTGCTCTTTTCAGCCGGCGGAGAAAGTGTAGGCGCTGTTGTGCCTTCTTGGAGAGTGACATGGTGTTGGTGGTCCAGGTGAGATCCTCTGTGATGTGCACCCCCAAGAATTTAGTGCTGCTGACTCTCTCCACAGTCGAGCTGTCGATGGTCAGTGGGGGGTGGTCAACGGAGTTTCTCCTGAAGTCCATCACAACCTCCTTTGTCTTACTCACATTGAGGGACAGGTTGTTAGTGCCACACCATTCAATACCGACTTGGTACCGAAGTACCGGGTCTTTTGACAACACTAGTTATGTGTTTAATTTAAGTTTTTTAAAAGATGCTGCAGAGCATGACGTCATATCATGACTTTTGCAGCATGCCAGGGAATTTTGCGCAAACTCTAGTGTGATCGCGGCTTTACACTGTTAAAATAACAGGATTTTCTGCTATTTAAACTACTTCTTGCAAATAGTGGCAATTACCTGCACCTCAGTATTGTAGTACATTATAAAACAGAATGCAATAATAATGTATTGAGTGTAAATTATCATTTTAATTCAAATTATTAAATGGATGCCACCTTAATGGGACAATATAAGCCCTCCTTACCCTAACCCTACCCGATATTTTATTTTCAACTTTTTGATTATTTCCTTCATTTTTATTGAAAACAAATGCCTTTCCGATGTGATATGAGATTTAAAAAAGGAGAAAAAAGTTTGGCAAAAGGCGGATTCAAACTTGTCGATCGCATCAAAAATGACCAGGGCATGCGCTTTACCATCTACGCCACTGGAGATGTAGTTAAATGATCGTCTTTTGTAGTGTTGACTAGCCCAATCACATGTTGGTGGGCGGAGTTAGTGTAAATAGCCTCTGCCAACAAGGCGGCCTATTTGCACTTAGTGTAAATAGACACTCCGCAAAAATAATTACTTTATCCAGCAATTTCTTCTCTTCCGTGTCAGTCTTTGACTGTAAAAGACTGTAAAAATGCTACAGTAAAATCCCGTTAAATGGTTAACGGTAAGTTCCCCTACTATATATGGTGAAAAACTTTATTGGACATTACATGTAATTTTATGGTAGTATACTGTTTTTGGAAGTAAAAACGAACGTATAATTTACAGTGAATAACCGTAAATTGACATTCCCAGAATTCCCTGCATTACATTACAAATTTGATGTTTTTTTTGCTGAAATAACTTTCTTATTTTGTTCTTATCAGTTTTGTACACTAGGGTTGTATGTTACATCTAATGTTGTTAAATTAATGTTTATTGCATTATTTCAGTTTCATGTGTGTTTAGTGTTTGTGAATGACACTGTACAACTTCTATATTTACATTTACATTACATTTAATCATTTAGCAGATGCTTTTATCCAAAGCGACTTACAAATGAGGACAATGGAAGCAATCAAAATCAACAAAAGAGCAATGATATACAAGTGCTATAACAAGTCTCAGTTA
>NW_015537989.1:173101-173403 GCF_001515605.1 Sinocyclocheilus anshuiensis
ATTTTTATTTTTTTAAAGAATAGAATTAGAATAGAGAGTGCTAGAGTTAGAGGGTCAAATAAAGATGAAAGAGATGTGTTTTTAGCCGATTCTTGAAGATGCTCGGAATGAGTCGGGCAGGTCAATCCACCAGGAGGGAACATTTAATTTAAAAGTCCGTAAAAGTTACTTTGTGCTTCTTTGGGATGGCACAATCAAGCAACGTTCAATTGCAGAACGCGCAGAATGCAAGGGCACATAATTCTGAAGTAATGAATTTAGGTAAAGGGGTGCAGAGCCAGTGGTGGTTTTGGTGGTTTTGT
>NW_015537989.1:182388-182955 GCF_001515605.1 Sinocyclocheilus anshuiensis
AGTTGAGACGCATGTTCTGAAAGAAAGGGTCTGATCTTCTTGATGTTGTATGAAGCAAATCTGCAGGACCGGGCAGTTTTAGCAATGTGGTCTGAGAAATTCAGCTTATCATCAATCACAACTCCAAGGTTTCTAGCTGTTTTTGAAGGAGTTATGGTTGATGAGCCTAACTGGATGGTGAAATTTTGATAAAGTGATGGGTTTGTTGAAACCTCAAGCAGTTCTGTCTTAGCCAGGTTGAGTTGAAGGTGATGGTCCGTCATCCAACAAGACATGTCTGTTAGACATGCTGAGATGCGAGCAGCAATCGTCGGATCATCAGGATGGAATGAGAGCTAGAGTTGAGTGTCATCAGCATAGCAGTGATCTGAAAAGCCATGTTTCTGAATGACAGAACCTAATGATGCCATGTAGACAGAGAAGAGAAATGGTCCAAGAACTGAACCCTGAGGCACCCCAGTAGCTAGATGTTGCGACTTGGACACCTCACCTCTCCAAGATGCCTTGACCAAGATATCTGATAGGTAAGACTCAAACCACTGGAGTGCGATTCCTGAGATGCCCTTT
>NW_015537990.1:0-1176 GCF_001515605.1 Sinocyclocheilus anshuiensis
GAAAAGCGCTGTACAAATAAACTTGACTTGACTTGACTTGACTTTCCGGAAATGACACAAGACCCCAACAAGGGTATTTGTGAGGTCAGGTCCAGTAGATGCTCATTCAGAGAAGTATTCTGAAATCTTGCAGAGCAATCAAAGACGATGCGAATCTTGCCTGGCTTCTGCAGGTTGTAAACCCCATGGTGAGGGATATACCATGCTGGTTGATTGCTTAACTCCATCTCTGGGACCTTTTCAGCATCGCCTCTTGCTATTATGTCTTTCATGAAAGCCAGGTAGTCCTTGTGGTATTGCTCATTCCTCTTTAAACGCTTCTCTAAGGATTTGAGTCGATGCTCTGCACACGCTTTGTTGTTTGGCAAGTCCGGTCTCTCGCCCTTAAACGGCAATGGCATCTGATAGTGCCCATCTTGCATTTGCTTAATACCTTTGTTTAACTTTGCATCACAAGAAGACTTAAGGTTTTTGGCAGAGACTTCCTCATTATTCCTTTCAACAAAGTCAGACTCAAAAACCTTCAGTATCTCTGCTGGAGTGATCATCTCCTTAACCTTGTTCCTGTGCAGGGCCGTGCACAGGGGGGTGGCCCGGTGGCTGCCCCTTTGCCCTCATCGGCTGAGTTGCCCCTTTCACCAATCCACAGTTCCCAAGCAATGTTGTTGCATTAACAGGTAGATGCATTACAATCCACATTACAGTCAGTGGATGATTCGCTGAATTAGTAATTTGGTAGTTTGTTTTTGTATTTCTGTCGGTAATGATTTGCTATCGGTCTTTTAAAAGTGATAACAACAAAATATCCAGTCTTAGAATTAGAATGTCTAATCAAATTATTGCACCCGATCAGATCTAATATAAATAACACAAAATTCGCTGTTGTTGGCACACTTTGTAGACAAAAAAAACAAAAAATACCTTCGCAAAAAAAGAAGACCGAGACAGAGAGAAAGAGCGAAGGGAGGCTGCTAAAGGCAGTTCAACATTGCAAACATAAATACAAAACTCCAGCAAGCCAGCAGCTAAATCATCATATAGAATATTTAGCAGTTTGTCACACTTGTTTAATTTTTATAATTAAGTATATTTCCCATTATAACATATGACAAAGGGTTCTAAAAATGTGGATTCTTATAAAAAAAGTGTTCCCATGGCTCAGTTTGCCCCGGGTTA
>NW_015537991.1:0-124 GCF_001515605.1 Sinocyclocheilus anshuiensis
TTATTTGAGATTTGACTTACTAGTCATATGGTACGTAGCGTCCTGAAGATGTTGTCCCACAGGAGTTCTGCTCCGACTCTGCTGGGGTGCAGGCCATCAGCACGAAAAAGCCTAGGACGCTCCC
>NW_015537991.1:266-5815 GCF_001515605.1 Sinocyclocheilus anshuiensis
CTGAACCTTTCATGTCCTCGTCGATACGTGGGAAGCGGTCCTGACACGATGATCGTCGTCGCGGGCGATGTGCGGTGCACCGTCTCGGATCAGGCTCCTGAAGTCCCTTTTCAGTGTCTCCGTCTGCCGCAGCTTGGTGTCGTTAACCCCGGCATGAAGCCCGACCGCTCCGGTGCTCTCATCGCCCTTCAGGATCACGGGTATCTGTGCAGAAACATCGAGAACACGAGCACCAGGGAAACAGTGGGTGTGCACTTTACCTTCAGCTAATGTAGCACGGATGTGCCGGACGATGGAGTGTCCGACGATCACAGCATTGCGTTCCGTCTCGCGGAGGGGAGCGAAGCAGTTCCGGGTGGACCCTAACCCTAAGACCGGAGGCAGCGGAGGGTGAGAGGTCGTCGCCCGGGGCCTGGCTCGCGTCTTCCGCTGCGGGTGCACCCAGGGTCCGTGGTGTCCCGGCGCCGGAGTGAAGGACATAGAGATATATTCACACGTTATAGAAACGAAAATTGTGGTGTATAAAATTGATTTTAAGATTAAAAAATAGACTATGAAGAATTAACTTGACGGAGCTCAAACTCAAAACACACGGCAGCAACAAACTATTACGTTTGATAGAGACAATAGCTGTTTCATATATATATATATAATATAACTTTTATTTCAGGAGCATACACATACACAGCGTATATTTTAAAGTACCTTGAACCATGAATCTTTCAAGTAACAAAACCCTTAACTGGCACATTAATAATAGTCAAATGTGCAACAAAATGAGTAGAAAAAAACCCCCTCTGATATAAAATAGTGCTATGTTACTTTTTTTTTTTTTTTTTTTTTTTTTAAAAAAAAAAAAAAAAAAAAAACTCTAGCTTTCTATTCTACTTGTTTTTCTTTGTTTGTGTATATATATATATATATATATATATATACACACACACACCTTGCTACGTGTACTGCGTTAGGCTAACCGAGACTTGTCATTTGCACTTATATATTGTTGCTCATTATAGACTATGAAGAATTAACTTGACGGAGCTCAAACTCAAAACACACGGCAGCAACAAACTAGTTAATAATACCAATATTAACTAGAGGGATGATTTTGATTTCATCCCAGTGGCTTGCGTCTAGCTAAATTTTAGGGGCGTAAAACGGACTAGATGAGCCCCAGAGACAGATCCCCAGTGAGGACCTTGTCTCCTAGACGGCCACCGGGAAAAGACCACAGGAACCAGTTGAGTCCTCTGCACAATGTGACATTGCTGCAGTCTGGAATTGAACTGCTGGTTTTGTCTGGTCAGAGGAGAACTGGCCCCCCGACTGAGCCTGGTTTCTCCCAAGGTTTTTTCTCCATTTCTCTGGAACTGAACTGCTGGTTTCATCTGGCCAGAGGAGAACTGGCCCCCCTGACTGAGCCTGGTTTCTCCAAAGGTTTTTTTCTCCATTCTGTCACCGATGGAGTTTTGGCTCCTTTGGCTTGCTTAGTTGGGGACACTTAATTTCCAGCAATATCGTCGACTTGATTGCACAGCCTGTAAGCCTGAAACCCATGTCATTTATTAAGATGAATTTTCAACTATGGAATTGAAATGCATGAACTATGAAACAAAAAGTGCTGATAAAGAGAGTTACTCTGTATGTAAAAGAGGACTTGAAACAAACGGATTGTGATGGGGACAAGAAAAATTTTGCTCTCTATTTCCTTAAACTTACAGAAATCTGTTGTTGAGATGTTGTCCACTAAATGAATGCCAAGTGTAGAGGATAGTAGGATGGTAGTCAAAAAGGATTCCTGCTGGTTGAAATTATACTATTGAAGTTTTTAATGTATCACAGAATATCAGCCCTACGTTATATAGAAAATCTCAACCTTATCTTATTGTTATAATGTAAACTGTACCAGCTCTAAACTGCTAAAAGTGGATAACTATACATTGAAATCATGAAACTCTGTAAAGCTGCTTTGAAACCATGCGTTTTGAAAAAGTCTCCACAAATACATTGACTTGACATAAGTAATGTGTTTGTGCATCTTGAAACAGTGCTTTGTGCTCCGGTAAGAGTTGTAGGACAGGTAATGCTCTCACGCAACCATTCAGATTAAATTAATAGCCTTTTGTCAGGGTAGTGCCAGTTTTTATTTTTGAAGAGTGAAAACAAGACTGTGAAGGACAGGAGTACAGTTTTAAATGGATTGTACTGTTTAACCACATGCCAACTTTTTAAGGTTGTGAGTAAAAATCGGCACAAATTGTAGGAATAATAACTACAGGTTAAAATCTAGAGCTAGTATGACATGTTAGCAGCAGCAGAGTTTACTCCCATGCTGTGATATATTTCTGAGTGAAATTAGTTTTTGAACATTGAAAGAAATGCTTGGTTTTTATCCGTTGGGTGTTGATTGGACTGTGAAAAGTGGGTATTGCATGTGGGAAAACAAAACAGTTCTGTGTTATTCCTCCAAAATGTATGATTTGCAGCAAGTGTTTTAACAGACTGTGTGTGTTGTACATCAGCAGAGAGTCCTGCTCGGTGGGAGCGAGAAACAGAAGAGAGAGGCTGGATGAGGAGGGAGAAGAGAGGAGAAAGAAGTTTGGGCGGAGAGGAGAGAGGAAGAGCTCTCCTTTCCCTCTTCCAGCTGTTTTCTAACCATTCTGTCAGTCTCTCATCTCCACTCAAACTCTCCTCCTGATCCTTCTGCTCATTTGCTTTCTTCAGTTCATCATCTGAAGACAGATGGAAAGCTGCAGCACAACTCAAAGGTGAGGAAGATTGTCAAGTATTAATAACTATATTATTTAATTTACGTTTGTTATTTAAATAATTACATTGTTAATTCTATAATGTGCAGTGAGGTATGATTTGAGCGTAACCCCTCAACAGAGAAGTTCAGGCTGGTTGGAGCTGTCTAAGTCAGCCCTTGATGGGAGTGTAGTGGATTGTTTGAACCAGCCGACTTATACTAGTCCTTCTTGATCTAAGCACAGCTTTTGATGCTATCTTGCACAACATACTCCTTGACAGATTCGTTTCCATTGGGATTACTTGTACCCCATTATGGTTTAGATCTTATCTTGCCAGGCGTGCACAACTTAAACATTTTCGATCCAGACTATCTAAAGTAGTGACTGGTGTCCCCCAGGGTTCTTTCTTGGGACCCGTTTTCTTTATCTTCTACTTTTTGTTTAGAATTTTAGGAAACACAGTATTAATTTCCACTGCTACACTCATGACGCCTATCTCTACTTTTCCTCCAAACCCTCCACTTCTTTTCTTCCACCTTCCTTGTCCATCAGTTTAGCTGAAATTAAAGATGGTCTCTCAGCTAATTTTCTAAAACTCAATAGCAGTAAGTCTTGCTTTTAGGCACTAAATCTCTTATCTCATACTTAAATCGTCTCACTGTGGTTATTGATTCTATAATTACTCATCTGCAGGTAAAGAGTCTGGGTGTCATCCTCTATAGCACTCTGTCTTTTGAGGCACATGTCAATAACATTAAACATACCGCTTATTTTCACTTTAATCTTAATATGAAAAATAATCACAATGAATGTAATTCTTATTCATGTACCCGTAACTACACGTATTGCTTACTACAATGCTCTCCTTTTTGGAAGAGAAGTTTGGGCGGAGAGGAGAGATGAGAGGAGCTTTTCTTTCCCACTTCCATCCAGTTCCCTTCCTTTCTGTCATTCTCTCATCTCCTCTCAGACTCTCCTCTCGTTCCTTTTGCTCATTGTTTATTAATTTCATCACCCAAAAACAGATGGTGGAACGCTTCAGCACAGCCCAAAGGTGAGGAACGTTGTCAGACATTTATAGCATTAGTTCTTCGAAATTGTTTGGCAGTTATACGCCTATACTCCCCTCCAAAATGGAACAAGACTAAATGTGTAAATAGAATTTCAGACATGTGATCCGATTAGCCTTTGTCTAATATGTATTTATGGAAGAATATTCAGGACTTTTTTCAAAAGAAATTGCGAATTGTATTTTCAATTGGTTTTCCATATGTAGATGCATAAATTGTGACAATCTAAATGCAATTGTCAAATCTTGCATTACCATTTGAATTTTCGCTTTCGCGTACACCGTGACTGCCCCATTTCAAATTAAAAAGCAAAGTCCATTTGCAACTGTATTTCTCATATCTTACGAGTTATGAGCCTGTCATATTTAAATAGCAATATTAATTACCATATTTGCTTTTTCACGCTCTCTGCATCATGCATGTAACCTGCCAAAACTCAAATGGAATCGCAATTCCTTTTGCGTTTGAATTTCCGATGTCTACACTGAAACACACTACATCTGCCGGGCTTTCAGCTGTTTAGAGCAGACCGCGACGCAGAATCAACGGGGAAATCGCGCTGCAGCGGGACATGTTTTTACATCAACGAAAGGTGGTGTACAGATGTTACAGCGTTAAAGAAGATGTGTTGTCCCGATCTAGAAGTGCTCTTCGTTAACTTCAAGCCGTTCTATTCGCTGCAGGAGTTTTGCTTGTTCATTCTCGTGAGTATTTACATTCCTCCACAAGCGCACGTGATCTCAGCTTTACAGAAACTCGCTGACACAGACACAGAACAACAACACCCAGACTCTGTTATAATCATTCTTGGGGACTTTAATAAAGCAAATCTTTCCTGTGAACTGCCAAAATACAGACAGCACATCGCATGTCCCACCAGAGACAGTAATATGTTGGATCACTGTTACACCACAATAAAGGATGCATATCACTCTGTCCCATGGGCAGCTTTGGGGCTCTCTGATCACTGTTTAGTTCATCTTATACCGACCTACAGGCATAAACTGAAATCAGCTAAACCTGTATTAAGGACTGTAAAAAGATGGACTAATGACCTCACTGATTGGAGTGTTTTTGAAGCTGCTGCCACCGATCTGGACGAGCTCACAGAGACTGTAACATCTTATATCAGTTTCCATCCCCCAGCACTGTGGAGTATCAACAACTGGCAGACGATCTGAATTAGTTCTATTGTAGGTTTGAAAAAACACCATTCACACCTCCTGCACTCCAGATCAGTGAAGATGACGTGCGTCAGGTCTTCAGAAAGAACAAGAGAAGAAAAGCACCAGGCCCAGACGGTGTGACACCAGCCTGTCTGAAAACCTGCGCTGACCAGCTAGCCCCCATCTTCACACAGATCTTCAACAGATCACTGGAGCTGTGCGAAGTCCCCTCATGCTTCAAACGCTCCACCATCATCCCCGTCCCAAAGAAACCCAAAATTACTGGACTTAATGACCTGCGCTGACCAGCTGGCCCCCATCTTCACACATATCTTCAACAGATCACTAGAGCTGTGTGAAGTCCCCTCGTGCTTCAAACACTCTACCATTATTCCCGTCCCAAAGAAACCCAAAATTACTGGACTTAATGACTACAGACCTGTGGCTCTAACGTCTGTGGTCATGAAGTCTTTTGAAAAACTGGTGCTGGCCCACCTGAAGGACATCACTGGACCCTTGCTGGATCCTCTTCAGTTTGCCTACAGAGCAAACAGGTCTGTGGA
>NW_015537991.1:5917-6351 GCF_001515605.1 Sinocyclocheilus anshuiensis
TCCCTCTACACCAATGACTGCACCTCTAAAGACCCCTCTGTCAAGCTCCTGAAGTTTGCAGACGACACCACACTCATCTGCCTCATTCAGGACGGTGACGAGTCTGCTTACAGTCAGGAGGTTAAAGAGCTGGCTGTCTGGTGCAGTCTCAACAACCTGGAGCTCAACAAGCTCAAAACTGTGGAGATGATCGTGGACTTCAGAAGGGACCCCCCTGCTCTCCCTCCACTCACCATCATGGACAGCACTATAACGACAGTGGAGACATTCAGGTTCCTGGGCACCACTATCTCTCAGGACCTGAAGTGGGACTATCACATTGAGTCCATTGTTAAAAAGGCCCAGCAGAGGCTGTACTTCCTTCGCTGAGGAAGTTCAACCTGCCACAGGAGCTGCTCACACAGTTCTACCCAACCGTCATTGAGTCTGTCCTG
>NW_015537991.1:6361-8344 GCF_001515605.1 Sinocyclocheilus anshuiensis
ACCAGAACGACCAGACACAGGAACAGTTTCTTTCTTCAGGCAATCCATCTCATGAACACTTTACAATAATCGCGTAACACACAACACTAGTATACATTATTTATTTAACACGCATACTTATTTACATTTCAAAATTGCACATAGCATACCTGTACATACAAAACTGTCTATATTTTATTGTGTTTTTGCTTTTTTGTACATTGTCTATTTTTATATTATTATTTTTATTATCTGTGTCTTCTCTTGTCAATGTCATTCTGTTGCACTGTGGAGCTTCTGTCACTAAAACAAATTCCTCGTATGTGTAAACATACCTGGCAATAAAGCTCATTCTAATTCTGATTCTGATTCTGAAGACATATCAATAATCAAAAGCAATACAGTTAAAAATGATAGTAAAAAATAAAGAAAGAAACTGGTATGTATAAGGGGGATCACGGAATATTAAAAGCCAAAGAAAATAAATAGGTTTTAAGTTTAGATTTAAAAAATGAATTAACTGAAGCACTTCTTATGTGGGCCGGAAGGCTGTTCCATTGATTAGGTCCAACATGAGCAAAGGCACGATCACCTCTCTTCTTAAGTTTGGATTTAGGAATGCAAAGTATTTCAGATTCACCAGATCTAAGAGATTGCGACGGAATGTATGAGTGCAGCAAGTCAGCTGCCTGGTTATGGAGGGATTTTAATACAAACCATAAAATTTAAAAAATCTACTCTATATTTAACAGAGAGCCAATGCAATGAAATCAAGACTGGTGTGATGTGCTTACATTCAGCTTAAAGGCGTCATGGACTGCATTTTTTATTATTTTATAATGTTCTCTGAGTTCCATGAAATTAGCCATTTTTACAAGATTTCTACATCAAAAAGTATAATTTAGGTGTAAACATACCTGGCAATAAAGTTCATTCTGATTCTGATTCTGAAAGCTGTCAAACTGTACCAGAGTTCGTTTGGAAGCTGACTGAGACCACCTTTTCAGCTGGGTCTCGGTACAGTTGTTTGGTCTGCACCCAAGTGCGATTGCTGTATTCACACCTGCCAAAAAGGTCTGCACCAAGAGGGGAAACGAACTTGAGTTTGATTCAATCGAACCAAACAAGACCGGTGTGAATACACCCTTATTTTTCTTGTGATTCTCAACATAAAAGTTGTTCTCTAAGTTACACAACTGCGCCAACAGGTGGCCGTATAGAACTACTGATGGGGAGTTACTGACATTTAATTAAACTTATAAATGTTAATTGCTTGAATAAATATGATCATTTTGTTTGAAATTGTATCTGTTATCGTTACGTTATTACTGCTGCATGACTCCTCACAGTTTCTCATTTACAGCAATCGTAATGTGCATCTTATTTTTAATCTTTATTGTTAATGTATATTAATAATAAATGTGATTTGCATGTGTATAACGTAGTTCAGTTATGTTATATAGTGGTGTAGCCTAATCTTTTGTATTTTCTGCATTTCTTTGTAGGAAAGCGCACACACAACAGCATCCCAAGCTTGTAACGCACATGATATCACAGCCTATCCAAATTACGAATAAAAATCACAAACAAATGATTATAACATATTGTTATTTTATTTCAAACGAAGTGAGTGAATTGAATTAAAGATGAATCCAAGCAGCTTAAGATTCTCTGCATTCTTCTGAAGATGCTCCGCTGCGCTTGCGGTGCTGAATGCATTGTTTTTAGACCATTTAAACATGTTAAGACTCCACGCATTGTGTTTTTAGAATCAAACAACCATTGTTCAAAGAACCACTTTTTGTTATGTTGAGATCATGAGAAAATTAAGTCGTGATAACGAGAAAACAACTTTTATGTTGATCATGATAAAACAAAGAAAAAAATTATAATAATGCATGGCCGCTTAGAACTTCTACACAGCCTAAGGCAGTGTGACAGTGGTTGGTGGGTTTCTGCGAGTCTTAAAAGTAGTGCTGAATATATTTATATACTGTAAATATA
>NW_015537991.1:8431-23264 GCF_001515605.1 Sinocyclocheilus anshuiensis
TTAAGGAAGCCCGCTTCCACAATAATAAAAAAATATAAAAAAATCGGACAAAAAAATAATTGTGAGATATAAACTGAAAATTGCATGAAACAGTAAGAAATGAGATATAAAAACTCAGAATTCTAACTTTTTTCTCGAGTTCACATCTCACAATTCAGATTTTTTAATATCACAATTCAAACTTTTTTTCTCAGAATTCTGTATATATATATATATATATATATATATATATATATCGATATATCGATTTTAATTAATTTATTTATTTATTTATGCATTTAGCAGACGCTTTTATCCAAAGCGACTTACAGTGCATTCAGGCTATACATTTTTTACCAGTATGTACCAGATTTTACCAGATTTGACATCACTACTTAAAAGTCTTAAAATTACCTTCATAAAGTCTGCAGAAACCCTGAAAAAGCTGCTTCCATTTTCATCACAAGGGCTGGCAGTGAGCTGTAAGTAAAAGGGATGCACACAGATGCAGTGCACCTCTAACTACTGCTATTGGGCCATTCCACCGAATGGGTGCCATTTTTTATTATTAACCAAAGTGTCCTGCACATGAATCTAACTGCAAATTTAAAATATATAATTTTAAAAATCTTTAACTACCTAAAACACTGAAAATATAGCATTTGTACATGTCCCCAGTGTCTAACGCTACATTTTAACAGGAAATATAATGTTTAAAATCCTTCATAAATCACTTTTATTTTGCATTTTTGTGTACCTCCATATCCCATCTGTGCTTTAAATACATTTATTTCAGAATAAATGTATAATATTTTGGATAAAATGCACATTTTAGTCGTGTGTCCTCAGGTTTTCACTCAGTCCGGCTACCCTAACACATTCCCCCCCTCTTAAAAACTAGGAAAATTCCACAAGACATAATATTGCAACATCTGGATCTTCTGAAGGCAATGAAATGATCGAAAGCATGTGGTCTTATTTTCTTTTCTGTATATCTGATGATATTGTAACGGTGGCAGGGAGCGTCTTTATAAATATACTGTCCTGTTACCGAATTTATTTCTTAGATGTTACTTGTTTATTTTAAGAGTACAAATCTTTGGTGAATCACTATAATTTGTGGAGTGTTCTCATAATATTAGCATGTACTCCATGTGGCTATATTATATGTATTTGCTAATTTTATCTTAATCTCAATCCTTTTACTTTCAGTCCTGTTACTCATATACTTATTTATCCTATACTTATAGTAACTGAGTAAAAGTAACAGGAGTGAGTAGTGTCATCAGATTTAATAATGTAAATATTAGACTACATCCATATTAATCTAGATAAATTTGGAAATGCATCTTTTTCTATTTTTTACAATTATGTATTGGACTCATACATGGAATGGCATTTGTGAGCTGCGCTATAAGAAGACAATATCCACAGAAAAACTGAAAAGATATTTAAGTTTATTATTTTTAATATAAATTTTAATCTAATATTTATTATTTTTTCATTATTTACATCTCTGTAAATAACGAAACATAACCCTCTGTACCCCTAAACATAACCCTAACAAAAACCTCTGCAGATGACTAGATTTAAATAGAAACATGATTTGGCTTTTTTAGCCGTGAGGTCAGCTCACTAGTCAATTTTCAACACTTTTACTATATCAGTGTGGGGATTCATAACTCAAACCTGTATACTAATATAATGGATACTCATTTCTGTTACCCATTTCATTCCTGTTACTAAATAGTTTTTTCTTTAAAAAATAAAGTTAAACCACTATTTTTTTGTTTTAATTAAGTTTGGTCCATAATTTAACCCATTGTTTAATAAATTGCATCATAGAAAATTGATAAACTTGAGGTTTGAGTCACCTTTAAAATTAAAAAATGTGTTTGTGTACTTTAGAAAAATACACCTTGTGTATATAAATAGTGATTTTTTTTTTTATGATAAAAATTATCTCTTTTTGACCATGAAACCAACCATTTCTTTAAAATAAACACCTGCCTGAGGGGGAAATTAAGGAATTTGTTCACATTTTTAAACATGCTTTTTAAAAGACATTAGAGTTTTGGTAACAGGACTGAGAAAAATGCATCCATCTTCCACTTAGAAATTGTGTAAGAAATTAAATAAAGTTACCTGAGATGGACAAATACAGATTTTGAATAGTTAAATATATGTATTACTAGATTCAGTCTTTAAAAAAAGACCGAAAATGTTTAGTTTTGGATTGCACTTTATGCATCACAACACCCTGTAGGCTGTGCCCAGACACACACCTAACTATTTACATATTAACTAACTTAAACAAGCTTAAACAATAGCAATATGAGAACATGAACTGATTTGAAAGTCTTAACCTGTTAAATTCTGTTGCAGGATGTGACGGCCATCTATTGTTCCAGCTAACATATGGAAAGCTGGAGACCTGCCTCCAAGTCATCCGCAGAGGGGAAAGCAATCAGCCTCCTCAAAATCCCGAAGACTGCCCTGCTCATTCTGTGCACAATGTCATGCACAGAGGACTTGGGGATGTCGAAGGATAGTGACAGCACCCTGTATGATGCTGCGTGTGCTCGCCAGTAAAGGAACACCAGCACCTCAGCACCAGCCATGGTCTGAATCGGACCGCAAAGCAACAATCAGGGACTTGATGGACTGTCATGAAAGCTGGATGTTGGGACGAAGGTCAGCTTCATCTTTGAAATATAGACGAAGAATTGGCACAGCAGCGTTCAGGCGGCAGTAGGTTGTGTGTGCATTGTGCAACCCCATATATAAATATGTATATGTATTCATTCATTCAAGTTTATTCAAGCTCACAGTCTGTAAAAGTGTATAGGGTTTTTTTTCAGAATATAATTTGAATAGGTGACACATTTTTGGTGATTTATGTTTATGTATATACAGTATGTGTGTATTTTGTCTAAAATGTATGTTATGTATTTGTATATATTGGACATGTGTATTTATGTATTTTTATATATCAGCTTCTGTCATTCTGTTCACAATTGGCTGTGATGATACTTATGTTTTATTAAATTATATTATGTATTGTTTATATATACAGTGCTGCTTGAAAGTTTGTGAACCCTTTAGAATTTTCTATATTTCTGTATAAATATGACCCAAAACATAATTAGATTTTCACACAAATTCTGAAAGTAGACAAAGATAATCCAATCAAACAAAGGAGACAAAAATATATACTTTGTCATTTATTTAATGAGAATAATGATCCGGTGTTAAATATCTGTGAGTGGCAGAAGTATGTGAATCTTTGCTTTCGTGTGACCCTCTTTTGCAGCAATAACTTCGAGCTGCATCACTGTGGGGTATGGTGCCTGCAACGCATCCTGCCGCGCTAATTCCTCAGTACAGAACCACTTCAGCTCTGTGATGCTGGTGGGTTTCCTCCTATGAACTGCTTCAGGTCCTTCCACAACATTTCCATTGGATTAAGGTCCAGACTCTGACTCTGTCATTCCAAAACATTAACTTTGTTCTTCTTTAACCATTTTTTGGTAGAACAACTTGTGTGCTTGGGGTCGTTGTCTTGCTGCATGACCCCGTCCTAGACCAGATGCAGAAAAACAGGCCCAAACCATGATACCAGAACCACCATGTTTCACAGATGGGATGAGGTTCTGCTGGAATGCAGTGTTTAATGTTCTATTTTGGTCTCATCCATCCACAAAACATTTCTCCAGTATTCCTCTGGCTTGTCCACATGATCTTTAGCAAGCTGCAGACTGGCAGCAATGTTATTTTTGGAGAGCAGGCTTTTTCCTTGCGACTCTGCCATGGACACCATGGTTGTTCAGTGTTCTCCTGTAAACATGACCAAGCTTTGATAGATCCCTGTTCTTTAAATAAAACAGGGCACACACTGACACCTGAAAGTCATCTCACTGATTAAAAACACCTCTGAACAGATGGACTATAATTTCACCTTCAAATTAACAGCTAATCCTAGAGATTCACATACTTTTGCCGCTCACAACTATGTAATATTGCATCATTTTCCTGGAAAAATAAATGACAAAGTATATATTTTCATCTCATTTGTTTGATTGGGTTCTGTTTTCAACTTTCAGGACTTCTGATGATTTTTTTAGGGTTATATTTAATGAGAAATATAGACAATTCTAAAGGGTTCACAAACTTTCAAGCATCACTGTGTGTGTGTGTGTGTGTGTGTAAAATATGTATTTCTATAATGTAATTGTGTGTGTGTGTGTGTGTGTATATATA
This sequence comes from Sinocyclocheilus anshuiensis, assembly GCF_001515605.1. Classification (NCBI taxonomy): domain Eukaryota; kingdom Metazoa; phylum Chordata; class Actinopteri; order Cypriniformes; family Cyprinidae; genus Sinocyclocheilus; species Sinocyclocheilus anshuiensis. The sequence goes on from NW_015537991.1 coordinate 12,671, forward strand.
TATATATATTTATTTATATGTGTGAGTAACCAAACCTTTCACTGTACAAAAACCTTGACTAATTAAAGAAGGAAAAATAATTTATGCTACTACTGCCCACTGACTTGGTTTTAAACCTTTGTTATCCAATTTATGAGCCTTAAAACACCTTAAAAAGCACACATGTAGGTCAGGAAAATCAACATTTTCTCGGGGGAACATGCCCCCGAACCCCCTAACAATCTCCGCTTTGGGACCTCGGTATTTATAAAAACCTGCGTACAGCCCTGTTCCTATTGAACAATTTTGCAACATGTTTTTCATGTTCACTGTTTTTTATTTTTATTACTGTAAAGCTATGTTGTATATTGTATAAAGTGCTATAAATAAATGTGACTTGATTTGATAATATACAAAATAGCATCCTGTCAAGTTGTTGTAATTCTGTTATTGAAAATGTTTTTGATTAAAGCAGCATACTTGCCTTAAGCCAGATTCAGACAGGATTAGTTTGTATGTCAAATAAACTGATGTTCAGTGTTCTGAAATGTCATCATAGCATGAGTTTTGCAATGTCAGGAATCTGATTTACTGAAAGACTGAAATAAAATAAAAATAAATTGCATGGTTTGGGCTAAAAGTAACTGCAGAAATTTGTATAAAAGGAAAAGTTGATTGTATCAACTCTATCTGTCACGACTTAAATGAAATGTAAAATATTTTGTCAAATTCTGAATTTCTGTATGTGGCATCTTTCAAATAATAATTTTCTATTCATCAAAGAATCTTAGAAAATGTATCATAGTCACAAAAATATTATGCACAACAGCACAACTGTTTTCTTATTTTTTTTTTTTTTTTTTTTTTTTTTTTTTTTTTTTTTTTGGGCAAACACAAAATATGCTTAAATTAAATTGCTGTTGAGAGGTGAATCACATCCATCAAACTTAAAATAAAGTCCATTATAAGGTTTAATCAATGTTAACAATAATAGGGACTCGTTTATAAAAGAAAAACATGAAACATACAAAATATAAGTTTCAGTTTCAAAGTGCTTCGTTGGCATGATAGTTTTAGCAAGAGTTTGAAATATTGCCAAAAAAATATATATTTTTTATTATTTAGGAATAAATTACATTTTTTAATAGTACAAAGTGCCTGTAGTGTTTACTACAGTATTTATATTACAAATTGTAAGATCAACATTCATTAAAATAGTATTTTATTTAGTAGTATTTTGTTTAACATTACCTGCTATATACGTATGTAATTAAATTTATACTACTTAAAGTGAGTCTCAGGCGAGGCAGAGAAGAATCCAAATACACCAAGAAACTGCTAACATAAACTAGTGGAGTTATGTATGCCACTGAGGCAGTTTCTGATGAAGCCCTGTGTCCAGGCTTATATTGTTATCAGAAATATGAAACCTCACTTTCTGTTCGATCACTTTCGAGTTTGGCTTTGTGTGTCTTTAAAATATGCATTGTATTTACAGAGTTTATGGCTGTTGTAATTGTTATATGTCAGCAGATGGCGCTGTTGTTCTTGTTTATTGGTACTCTGAGGCTTTTAATCTTTTCCTGAGACTCCGAGGAGCATTACAGCAGAGGGACAAATACAATTATAGTCCATTCAGAAAACTCATACCTGGATGAACTCGCTCCTCGATACACTGCTGCCAGATTTTACAGTATTAAAAACAGCATTAGGATTAGGGTGCTGGAGAGAATATGTAGAAATTAACTATTATAAATAAGAGTTTACAGTGCACTACTGTGGAAAGTTGGTTCTTCAGCCAGTTTGTTCACTTAACTAGTTGGGAAAAACATTGTTTTTTAGTGTCCTGCTATGGCACTTCACATGCTTTAGGTCTATTTTTATTTTATCATATCAAATCAAAGAGGTCAAAAGAAAAAACTATAAGACACAGAAAAGGTGAGAGATCAAAGAGGGAAAATTATATCAGAGAAGAAAGAAAAATAAGGCATGTCAACCTAAATTACATATTACTTGAATACAAACTAATGATAAGTAAGGCATATACTAATCAAGAACTAATCTTAATTACGACATGATTTCACATGTGAAAACTTCCCCTGAAGTGTTAATTTGATAACAGACACCTCCCGACACCTTCTTTCTCTAAAGCAGAACTACTACCTGGCTAAAGACGTGTATGATTGTTGTGGCAATGCTGGCATACTTAGGCCTAAGTGCTATGTTCATCGGAGCTCTGGACGCAGCTATTTTTCTTCTTCATCTTCCAGCACTTCGGTTCTAAACAGCCGACGGAAGATCACAAGACTATATCATACTAGTGTCGACCTTGGTAACTTAATAACGCCGCCCTGTCTGGAGTGGAATTCCTGCGCTGCGGGACCATCAAACCCTCTCAACGCTGCATTATTTAATGCGCGTTCTGCAAACAATAAGGCTTCGCTTTTGTCAGATATCATCGTGGACAAAGGTCTGGATTTACTGTTTCTCACTGAAACTTGGCGCAAACAGGATGATGGCCTGCTTTTTAACCAACTGACTCCAGCAAGTTTTGGACTCTTCGACTTCCCGCGGCCTTCTCGCAGAGGTGGGGGTATTATTGTAGTTTATAACCTGCAATGCAAATTGTGCCCTGTGTTTGTACCTCAGTTTACATCTTTTGAATGCCTTGTACTCAGTGTAACTGCTACTCATTCTGCTGCTATTGCTACAATCTATAGACCTCCAAAATCAAATGCAGAATTTCTGTCAGAATTTGCTGATTTTCTGACAATGTTGTGCGTTAAATTTGAGAGAATTCTGATTCTTGGTGATCTTAACATACATGTTGATCAGAAATACTGTGCTCTGGCTAAGGAATTTTTATCTCTGTTGGACTGTTTTAACTTTACACAATTTGTGAATGTGCCTACAATTTGTAAAGGTCATACACTTGATTTAGTTATGGCAAATGATGCTTTAGTATCAAATCTCTCTACTGTAGATGTTGGTCTCTCGAATCATTCAGCCATCCTTTTTCATTTGGAGGTACCATATTTTTTAAGGCCTGTTGCACGTATTCTCTCTTTCTGTAAATGGCAATCAATTGACCCTGCGGCTTTTGCTAATTCGATCAATGCATGCCCGGATGATTTGTCTTCTGTCCCTTCTGAGCATAAAATTATTTTACTTAATAATGCTCTTGCTGCCAATTTGGACATGTTTGCACCTATTAAAACATGCAATGCCTCTTTCGTACATACAGCTCCCTGGTATAATGACAATTTGCGTTCAAAGAAGGTGGAATGTCGCAAACTGGAGCGTAAATCGCGTGGTTCTGGCTTGTCAGTTTTTCATCAAGCTTGGAAAACTTGTTTGGGCCAATATAAAGCAGAAATTGACACTGCAAGGTCTTCATATTTTTCTCAGATTATTGACAATAATCATAATAACCCTAGGCAGCTTTTTCACATTATTAACAGTCTATTGAAAGTAGATGGTGCGAATACTCGAACTGCGTCAGTTCAGACCTGCAATGATTTTCTTAAATTCTTCAGTTTAAAAATTGATAACATTCGCAAAGATATTCTTAGTTCTCTTAGTTCTTCTCATGTTTCTACAGTTAATCTACCAAGTTTTTCCGGTACACCCTTCTCTAATTTTTCCTTAGTCACCTCTGAGTCTCTTTGTACACAGGTAGCTCGTACGAAAGCTTCCACTTGCATATTTGATCCCCTGCCCTCTAGTTTATTGAAATCCTGTTTTGGTTATTTGTGCCCTGTTGTTCTTACAATAATAAATGACTCCTTTGCCACTGTTGTTGTGCCAACAGCACTTAAAACTGCTGCTGTCACTCCCATATTACAAAAGCAAAACAGCGATTCGAACAATCTCAGTAACTTTCGTCCAATTTCTCATCTTCCATTTATTGCTAATATTTTAGAGGGTGTGGTTTCGTCTAAATTACACAACCATTTAATGGTCAGTAATCAGTTTGAGCCCCTTCAATCTGAGGTTAGGAAACTGCACAGTACTGAAACAGCCTTGGTTAAAGTTGTTAATGACTTACTGTTAGCTTCTGATTCTGGCGTTCTCTCGATTCTCATCTTACTCGATCTTAGTTCAGCCTTTGACACTTTTGACCACATGCTTTTACTAAATCGACTGGAACCTGTCTTTGGTGTATCTGGAACTGCACTAGATTGGTTTAGGTCATATTTTACGGGTCAAATTTTTTAAATTTTTCTTTATGGATGGTTTCTGATCTGATGTGGATCCTGTTTGTACTGGTGTCCCACAGGGCTCAGTCCTTGGTCCCCTGCTTTTTAGCATTTATATTTATCCTCTTGGTCAGCTATTAAGATCCATTAACCTCAGCTACCACTTCTGTGCTGATGATACTCAGATTTATATACATTCTAAACCTGGTCAATTTGTGTATGTCCCTCATCTTTCCAACTGTATTTCTGAGATTAAGTTGTGGATGTCTAAAAATGTTCTGTGTCTGAATAGCTCTAAAACTGAAGTTATGCTTCTTGGCTCTCCCCACCAACTGCGAAATGCTGCTTCTATAGATCTATCAGTTGATGGTGCTGCCCTAGAGCTACATAGTAAACTAAAAAATCTTGGTGTTATCTTTGACGCCACCCTGTCATTCGAGCCTTTTGTACAGAACACGGTAAAGACCTCCTTTTTCATCTTAGAAATATTGCACGTATTCGGCCTATATTGCCCTTTTCTGTTGCTGAAAAATTTATTAATTCTTTTGTTTTCTCATGAATTGATCATTGCAATGCTCTCCTTGTTGGAGTGTCCAAATGCTCTCTTAACAAATTGCAATACTTGCAGAATTAGCAGCTAGAATTTTAACTGGGGTTAGGGCTGGCGACCATATAACTCCTGTTTTGAAGACGTTACACTGGCTCCCTGTTAAATACCGCATACTGCTTACATACAAGGCTCTGCATGGTCTGGCTCCACAGTATCTGGCAGATCTTTTAACACCTTATACGTCAATTTGCAGTTTATGATCTTCTCAGCACGGTCTCTTAGTTGTTCCCAAAACACGGTTACGATCCAGGGGGGACAGGGCCTTTTCAACATATGCTCCAAAACTGTGGAATTCATTAATTACCAACATAAATACACAGGCAAAAAAAAGGAGCAAACGAGATGATTAACGATACACAGGTGAACAGAATGACATAATCAAGACAACGAAGGAAAATTAGGTCAAGGGAAACTCACAGAAAACAACTGACATGTAACAATAGCTTATAGCGAGGCCACTGAATCATTTAAGATGTTCATGCCTTAGTGTTTGTAATACTACACAATGACTCAAACTGCTAAAGAGTCAAACATGTGGAATCTCCAATGGCCTCTAACTTACACCCCCCTCAAACGCTGAAGATACTCCAGACTCTTCATCAATTATTCAAAAATTAAGTTTTGATATATTTACAGTAGGAAATTTACTAAATATTTTCATGGAACATGATCTTTACTTAATATCCTAATGATTTTTGACATAAAAGAAAAATCAATAATTTTGACCCATACAGTGTATTGTTGGCCATTGCCACAAATATACCCCATTGACTTAAGACTGCTTTTGTGCTCCAGGGTCACAAATTATGTTAAACCTGACAATGCCAATTAATATAGTCACTACACTGACACCATACACTCATTAGCATTCATTTACAATAAACATAAATTGGAAGTAAATAGATTTGTGACTTTGTAAGAAAATTCAGAAATATGTTGGTCTATTCTTGTTGTTGTTGTGTTGTTGTATAGCCCAACCATTATTGTTTGAGTCTCTATAAATATTTCTCTCTGGTGTCTGTAGTATTCCTGTATTAAAGCAATGTGAGACGGTGGTATATGTGAAGCTTATAGTAAATGCAGGGGACTTGTATTGTGGGCTCATTAGAGTTGTGGCAGTCATAAGTGACTTTCTCTTCATTCCTCCGAGGGCATGTGTGGAGATACTATATCTGTCATGCTCTGCTGCTCTAATTAGTCAAGACCAACTTAAAGAATCTCTGCTCGAAGAAACCTCAAAGGTCCAGAACCAGCTGGAGTGTGTTCAGTGTGATGTGTTTCTTCTTAATTTGGCCAAATGTTTGTGTGCAGCTTTATACACCCTGTAAAAGAGGAAGATGTGGGTGGCTGTAGAACAGGATTGGTTTGTTAAAGCAGGTATGAGTGCGGATCAAGCATGAGAGAGCAGGACTGCTTGCCTCAGCAGAGGGACTCTTAGGATGAAGTGCCACGCTGTGCACACGAGCGCAGTAATTGGTCCCACAGAAATAAGGTTTGATTCTGGGCATTAGCGAATCTCACCCTGCGGATGCTGTGCCTTAGACTGTCTAGTAAATGTGACACAATTTACACAGTCATTGTCATCAGAGGAGAAAGACTGGAATAATAAAAGAACTGACCTGTTTTCCATAAGCCAGTGCAATGGTAGAAGTTCCCTAACCTAAGCTTAGCCAAGATATCTCTCAATTAAAAGTAATGTATCACTGTTAAACTGGACAGTGACCAAATTTTAGATTATGACCGAAGGTCTGTGAGTAAGAGATAACAGACCTTAGATGGGTCAAGAAAATAATTATTTACAAAATATAAAATACAAGCTCTGGGTCACAGATACCTTCTTTTGTGCTCCACAGAAGAAATAAAGAAAGTCATGTAGATTTAAAATAACTTGAGTGGATGAGGACAAAATGATCACATGTATTAAGATGAACGCATTTTAGCAGACACTTAGAATGTAAATGCATCAGAACTTTTAGTCCGAACATGTGCACATTTAGAGAATGCTGATATATAAAAAATAAACAAGAATAAATCTTAAGACAGTACTTTTTGCATTGAAGGCTACAAATAATATAGTTTCATTTCATTATCAGAATTCCCATAAGATCAGAAAAGTTGCTTTATTCACTTGCTCCTTTAAAGTATCATTTACACAAAACAGTAGAAATGCTGCAGTAAGGCTTTATTATTCTATGCTTTGCTAAATTTTAAATGCCATGCATGTTATCAGATGCAGTTGTCAAGATACAATTGTCTGCACTTTCTGAAATTCTGTAAGCATTCCATATTATTTCCGTGTCACCGCTGTGTTTGGCATTAAGTCACTTACTCAGAGAGTAATATTAACCATGTCTTTGGGTGTCAGTATGGAAGGCATGTGGTCAATTCATTTCTGCAGTACCTGTGCGGACTATGAGACTCGGGAGCTGCTTAAAAAGTTTGATGATAGACAAAAAAAGCAATCTACAGAGCTTTGAAAAGCTCAGCCGTTCGACTCTAAACCCCACAGAACAGCAGAACTTCCCGTTCCTTCACACAAAGACAAATGAGCCGCTGTCTCTGTGCTCCTCTCCCTTTCCACTCATGTGCTCAGAGCTATATATCATGCTTGCTGTAAAAGGCCTCATAATGCCACAACCAAATATGGTATTAAAGAAAGACATTTTATTTTCAATGATGGGTATGAGCATAATCTAAAAATATGTTTAGTATGGTTTATGTCGATTTTCTACCACTAATTCACTGGAAATGACCTCATACTAAAGCAGGGTCATTCTGAAACTTTTTCCCCATTTAATTAAACGTCTGTTAGAAATGCAGTCCTCGTTTGTTTGCCTTGTAATTATGATCTTAATGAAGAAGATTCAAATCAATGCTCTTCTCGTCTCTTTACATCAACAGTCATATTGTCATTTTGACATTTTTAAGTAAAGTTTATTTGGAAGGATCTGCACTATACATACAAATTGATGTGAATTCGCATTCAGACCCGAACAGTTTAGTGTCTCTGATTCAGGAAACTCACACAGACATGGAGAGAACATGCAAACTCCACACGGAAAGACAATGAACTGGCCTTGAAGGCCTTTTGAGATTTGCTGTGTACAGTACGCTATGTACAAAAGCACAGATCTGTAATAATTACTTATTTGACTTTAGAGAAGAATATGTAGCTATAGGTACATTAGTTACATGAAAAATTAACCCTATAGTGAGATTTTGAGAGAGAAAGTCTGAAATTGTCAAGGTCATATTTATCAAGAAAACAATCACAATGGCACAGTAATTGCTTTCTCAGTTGGAATCAAAAACACAGTGTCCAAAACAGCCGCTCTCTGCAGAAAATCACTGGACTTTCTCTTTCTCTCTCTCTCACTAATGACCCGGTTTCAGTATCAGAGCAAGAGAAAGAGAGAGATGGAAAGAGCAGTGTGATTGATATGGAGCGAGCGCACTCAGGCTGCTTCATGCTGTGAGACGCCATAAACTCAAACTCTTTATAAGGCAGAATAAAGAAAAGTCTTCCTCCCACTGCTTTCTCAGAAAAACAAACACTGTAAATATTTGTAAGTCTACAAAGAATGTGTTTGTCCTTGAAGCCATTCTTTGAGTCTTGAATTATTTACAGGGCGTCATTTCAGTTTTTAAAGATCTCTGAGAAGCTCATGCACAGCCTTGAGGGATGAGCGCTGTTCACAAAGAGCAAACGCTTTCTCCAGCAACAAATATTCTCCTGCTGTCATAAATATCATTCAGCACCTGCATAACATCACAGGAAAAGCAACAACAAGGGACGATTTGTGCAGTTCTGTCACAGTTATGCCCAACCGTTCATGCCTTAGTGTTTGTAATACTACACAATGACTCAAACTGCTAAACAGTCAAACATGTGGAATCTCCAATGGCCTCTAACTTACACCCCCCTCAAATGCTGAAGATACTCCAGACTCTTCATCAGCATTGGTGTTACAGTCAGTCGTGACCGTCCAGAGAAGTGTATATCCATGCAAGAGAGAGAATCAAAGATGTTGATGCAATAGCTGATGAAGAAAGTCATGTTACAGAAAGACTGGTGTTTACAGCTCAAAATACTGGCTGACGTTTTTCACTTTTCAGTGTAATGTATTTCCTCTCATGAACAAAAATATCTCAATCCAATGTGGACATCATTCCTTTTTCTTAATACAAGTTCATATATTTGCATTTTACTTCAGTATATTGTCATGGTGTAATGCAGGTTTTCATTTGATTTATTTTTTATCTATGTTGCTGAATACAACAAAGTTTTTTAAAGTGCTGCTAATGATTTGTTTTATTTTCATTGAATGTACTGTAAATCATTGCTTTAATTTGTACATGAACAATTGCAGAATGGAAAACAATGATTATGATGAAATAATTAAACAAATTACAGTAGCTTTTCTGGACACACAATGACATTGCTAAATGCAAACCCATAGATGAGGCTTATTAGGGAAACCTCCCCCATGCATGAACATCTTAAATGATTCAGTGGCCTCGCTATAAGCTATTGTTACATGTCAGTTGTTTTCTGTGAGTTTCCCTTGACCTAGTTTTCCTTCGTTGTCTTGATTATGTCATTCTGTTCACCTGTGTATCGTTAATCATCTCGTTTGCTCCTTTGTTTTGCCTGTGTATTTATGCCCTCAGTTTCGGTCTGGTCTTTGTTCTGGATTGATTTGAGTTAATGTGTTTGTACGTTCTCCTGGTGATTCTCCAGTCCATTGTGTTGTAGTTGGAATTACAGACTATTTCAGTTTACTGCGTCCTTGTGTGCTTCTCTACAGCCACATACCGTTACAGCTATGGGTCTGTTTTTATATTTTTTTATATTTTATATCATATTTATATTTGACTGAAATTCAATGACGTCAAGGCTGTAATGTGATGGTTATTAAGGGACACGTGATCCAAGTTAGCTGTTACGCTTTCTCCAATAGTAAGTAATACAGACCCTCTCGTCTCTATAGTAAGGCAATCTCTGGTATACTCTCACAATCAAATCCATCTGTGATTTTTCAGAACTCTGAACTGATCTTTTGATGACAGGTGAATGCCTGATTGAGTTAACCTATGAGATTTGCACTTAACTGGAAATCACGTCAGTAAAAAAGCATTTTCCATTATGTCCCTGTGCTACAAACTGCAGCGAGGACAACAGGACTGTTCTCCTTCATATGGCATGCATGCTGGTTAGAAATATTGTTCAACTTGAGACGGCACTGATGGCAGGTCACTGTGACGTATAGCATCACCGTTTTCATGGGAAATCAGACGTCTGGATTAGATGGGCCTCAACAATGAGAACGATCTGTTATGCATTTATTCTGACACCTTCTGATCCGCTCCCAGCAAACATGCCCGCGCGGGCCCACTGCGGGTTTTCTGTGGGACAGTGTGGGCAGAGCAAACCCACACTAAACCCACGTGGGCCCCATGTGGGTTAGCACATGCGGGGCCCACAGCAGTTTTGCCCTTTGTGGGCGAAACGTGCAGTAAGGTACGTAAAAACGGTGTTGCACAAATGTACGCAGAGGTACGTATTTTTATGAGACTGGGTTGAGCAATACATAATGGAGCTAAGTTCGTATAATGTCTGTTATAAAGTCCTAAATAGCAACATAAACATACAGTCGTATTACTGTCATGTTAATGTTACATAAAAATAATAGATTATAAATAATATCTTTGTAGGAAGATGCGCGTCTCGCACCTGGCGCGTGCACCGAGAGAGAGAGACAGAGAGAGAGAGAGCGACAGACAGAGAGAGAGAGAGAGAGAGAGA
>NW_015537992.1:0-138 GCF_001515605.1 Sinocyclocheilus anshuiensis
GTTTTAGATGGAGCGTAATCTTACAGTGGTCTGACAGAGGTGTTTTGAGGACTGACTCTCTCTCTCTCTGTCTCTCTCTCTCTCTGTCTCTCTCTGTCTCTCTCTCTCTCTGTCTCTCTCTCTCTCTCTCTCTCTCTC
>NW_015537992.1:340-20388 GCF_001515605.1 Sinocyclocheilus anshuiensis
TCTCTCTCTCTCTGTCTCTCTCTCTCTCTCTCTGTCTCTCTCTCTGTCTCTCTCTCTCTCTCTCTCTCTCTCTCTCTCTGTCTCTCTCTGTCTCTCTCTCTCTCGGTCTCTCTCTCTCTCTCTCTTCACGTGTGCTGTTGTTAACAGCAGTGTTGTGTGTGTGACTCAGTGTCAGCAGGCTTCTGTCCAGTCTGTCCAGCTCTTTAAACACTTCACCATTATGTTCACAAATGTCCACTTAACAGCTCGCCCATAAACTGGCAGCAGTCGTAATAAACAGTGGAGCGCCACAGCAACTGATTATACTCCACAAATCAGTGTTAAAGGAGCCGCGGGACCCTCGTCGCCCCGTTGAGTTATGTGTACAGACCAGCGCCACCTCGTCTGCAGCAGCAGGCCTGGAGAGATTTCTCTACAATCATTTGCTTGTCAGAAACAAACTGCTCACGGTTATGAAGTGCTGCCAAAAACTCGCTTTCAGTGAGGAGTGATACTCAAAACACTAAATATAACTGTCCATATGGCATACTGCAAAACAGCAACCTAAATAACTCAAAGCAGCTCGTGTTTCAGAACAATGAAACCTGCAGACTTTTATGACATTTCACAAGTTCATATCACTGCAGATTGCAAGTCGATTCATTCCCTGAAAAAACTGATGGTTATGGAATAAATTACTTGGTAACACTTTAGAATAGGGAACACATATTCACTTTTAATTAAGAGTTTTCCCTCAATAAACTCCTAATTTGCTGGTTATTAATAGTTAGTATGGTAGTTGTTAAGTTTAGGTATGGGGTAGGATTAAGGGATCTAAATTATGGTCATATAGAATAAAGCATTAATATGTGCATTATAAGTACTAATTAACAGTCAGTATGCTGGTAATATGCATGCTAATAAGCAGCTAGTTAATAGTGAGAATTGGTCCCTAAACTAAAGTGGTAACTTTATTTTAGGGTTTCTTAACTAGTTGCATATTAGCATGCATATTACTAGAATATTAGCCTTTTATTATTACTAGGCTAATTAAGCACATATTAATGCCTTATTCTACATCCCTAATCCTACCCAATACCTAAACTTAACAACTACCTTACTAACTATTAATAAGCAGCAAATTAGGAATTTATTGAGGGAATAGTGAATAAGTGTTCCCTATTCTAAAGTGTTACCAATTATTTCAAATGCAGTTTATCATTGTACAAAAACAATAAAAAAAAGCACTTTAAAAAAAATCAAGGAAGACAAGTGAAATAGTGGCAATTTCAAGGCAAAATTTACTCGAGTGTCAAGAAGTCGGACCGTAGATGTCATAAACACTGACATTAACACAGGAAAAATGTCTAACAGACACTTTTCTGATGTAAACGAGGTAAATAATGTGTTTCTGTCTGTTTCCTTCAAATAAAGTTTGTCACATTATTTATTACTTATCAGAGCACAGAGATGTTGAAAGTGGAAATTCACACTGCAGTGACATTGAATATTTTGGGACTGCTTTTGGCAAAATAATATCAGTCCAAAAAAGATGTAAAAAGCTAAGATGAAGTAGCATGACTTTGAATGCTGAGGTGATGCAGTGTCCGCAGACGATAATGCAGCGTGAATGTGAAACACGTACTGCACTCACATTAACCCAAGTACTGAGCAGACACTCAGTCAGGGTGTGAGGGACGTTCTGCTGCTTCTGTGTGCAGCTGAAGACAAACACGAGCCACTTCTGCAGCAGACAGATAGCTTGTAAACTCATTCTGTTCGACTGCACATCTTGATTAAAGCCGAGAAGTGAGTGTGAAGGACAAACTAATTACACCTGGGCGCTTTGCATACTTTATTCAAGATCCTCAAAACCTGATGATCATTTAAAGGGTTAGTTCACCCAAAAATTAAAATTAGCCCATAAATTACTCACCCTCAAGTCATCCTAGGTGTATATGACTTTCTCAGGGCCGGAGTGGGACTCATTTTCAGCCCTGGAGTTTCATGCCTTAGACGGCCCACTTATTTTTTAAATTTTTTTACTGGCCTTTTCAGTGCCACCTTTGCGCTTTCTATTATCCATTTTTCATCTATTATTTTTTGCTCGCATATCTTCAACAACTGACTTTTTTTTTCTTTTCTTTTTTTGAGCAAGGTGCCGCTGTCAGGGGAGTCAAAAGATAATTACGTCATCATTAGGGTTGCCAATTAACTTCAGAAATGGAAAATAAGGGACAATTGTGATTCTTTATCTTTTATTCTTTAAGAAAATTGTGTTTATTCTTGTATTCTTGTAGAAAATAAGTGTCTGTTCTTTAAGAAAACAAGGGACAGAATAAGGGACGCTCCAAATATTTGTACTGTACCATAATATATGTCTGCCTGCAGTCAAATAGTTCTCAGAAATAATCACAATTGTTTTGCTTAAACTATGTACAATTATTCTAAAACGAATTTTAATGTCATACAAAAAATTGTCATCGGCCTGAGTAAATTGTACCAATATAGAATTGTGACTTCACAAGTGTAGTAAGTTAGGAGGTGAAAATACTGTGAAATTACAAATGGCATGAAATTTGAAAGCGTACCAACTGAAGGTCTATGAAACTTCAGTCAATAAAGCATTTTAAACAATGGCATTAAAAGTTTTAAACTAAAAAATCATTGCAACCATTTGTGACCCTGGAGCACAAAAGCAGTGTTAAGTCGCTGGGGTATATTTGTAGCAATAGCTAAAAAAACATTGTATGGGTCAAAATTATAGATTTTTCTTTTATGTCAAAAATCATTAGGATATTAAGTAAAGATCATGTTCCATGAAGATATTTTGTAAATGTCCTACTCTAAATATATAAAAACTTAATTTTTGATTAGTAATATGCATTGCTAAGAACTTCATTTGAACAACTTTAAAGATGATTTTCTCAATATTTAGATTTTTTTGCACCCTCAGATTCCAGATTTTCAAATAGTTGTATCTCGGCCAAATATTGTCCTAACCTAACAAACCATACATCAATGGAAAGCTCATTATTCAGCTTTCAGCTGATGTATAAATCTCAATTTTGAAAAATTTACACTTAAGACTGGTTTTGGGGTTCAGGGTCACATTTGAATGAATGAAAATGCATATTTTTCAATTAAAGAAAACTTAGAGAGTGTGGGCTGCTTCTGGTGCTTAGATTTGTAGCCTACTTCAATAATGAGGTCCAAGAATACTAGAAGTTAATTTTTTTTAATGTATTTTTCTCTCTCTCTCTATTTAACTGCATTACAATGAAAGACGTCTTCCCTCAGGTAGACTGAATGTTGGGCTCATGATCAATAAGTTGTTTGCATTCGCCCAAACCGAATCAAAAAGCGGACGGTGAAGGGTACTGCCGTCAGTGCGAGACCCGCTCGCTGTGAAGCGGGAGCCGGCAGAGGATTCCGCTCCGTTTGGTCTTAAAGCCTTCCTCAAACGGTTACTTCACAAATAAAACAATGATTTGCGCAAAAAGAATGATTAATTATCAATTGAGAATTTGTTATTGATATGGTCTGGTGAAAATAATAATATGGGCTGCTATGAGTGCAGGCAGTCTAGGGACAGCATCACTGATCTATATATAATATCTATTATAGATAAGTGGACAGCATCCATATTTCAACCCCAGTGGCATTTTGTTCGCCCCCCGGAGCCGTGTGAGACACTTTTTTTTATGGATGGACGCTTTTTATTTCACTTCTTTTGGACTGATGCATGCAACACCCGCTGAATGCCATAAAACAGCTTGAAAGATCAAAGACAATTTTTTATATAACTCCGACTGAATTCGTCTGAAAGAAGAAAGTCATATACACCTAGGATGACTTGAGGGTGAGTAATTTGTGAGCTAATTTTCATTTTTGGGTGAACTAACCCTTTAACTCTACAGCACACTTCAAACCATGACCTCACAAAACTCACACTAAACCAGTCAACTAACTCACCCAGCACACAGGAGGACAGGACGCATTTCCCAAACAAGATAATCTGCCCTCTTCACTTTTTGACTTTCTATTTGCTTGTTTGTTTTTACATAACTTTAAAGTTTGGATAATCTGAAGGGCATTCTGGGTATTCTAAGAGTATAACATTATGTGTGAGTGTGTGTGTGTGTGTGTGTGTGTGTGTGTGTGTGTGTGTGTGTGTGCGCGCGCGCGCGTGTGTGTGTGCGCGCGTTTTTGTGACAAATGAGGACATAAATTTGTATAATGACAAAGGTATGACACAGGTATTACAAGGAGAAGGTGACTTTTCAGGACATTACCCCATGTCCCCACTTTTCAAAACGCTTATAAATCACACAGAATGGAGTGTATTGAAAATCTGAAATAGCACAAAGTTTCCTGTGAGGGGTAGGTTTAGGGGTAGGGTTGGTGTAGGGCAATAGAATATACGGTCTGTACAGTATAAAAACCATTACGCCTATGGAGAGTCCCCACTTTTCACAAAAACAAACCTGTGTGTGTGTGTGTGTGCATACATTCATTCGTGCATACGGTATAGTTTCAGTATAGTTATGTAATGTACTGTATGATATCACTCCAAATGAAATGTAGTTCATTAGAGAAGACACATCAGCAGCTTTAATGAGAGCTGTAGTGTTAAGGCTTGTTGAATCACACCTGATGGAGCTCAGTTTCATAAACAGTAAAAGCAAAATAACAGATTAGTAAATGATCGTTCAGTTCTCAGAGCACCGCCTCTAATGCAGAAGTAATCCACAGATCATAAAGGTCTTCTGAAGAAACCAACAGGCGTCTAATTCAGCATTAATGCCAGAAGTATTAATGGTCAGTTCACCCACTGAGAGCCATTTAAACGCTGGTGGTCACTGAGTCACTGGTCACTGGTTAATGTTCCTGCTCAAGTGTAGTATCCAACAAGCTCCTCCGTCAAGAGCCCTTAAAGGGACAGTTCACCCACTCTCGTGCTGTTCCAAACTAGGGTGACCAGACGTCCCCGTTTTCCTGGAGCTGTCCCCGGAAGTTTACAGCACGTTCAAAACAACGATTGCTTTCACCAGCAGAGGCGCTGCGAGCGATACTGATTACTAGTCGCGTGCCGCTACTGTAGCCATGAAGATCTTGGACGAGAGCATAGTGCTATTATCCTCAATTATCAAAAGAGACACACTTATTGGTTTCAAGGTAGTCACATACTAACTATACATGTTAAAACAAAGTAATACTGTTTGTGTGCACTTTATAACAAGGCATGACAAGGTGGCGCACACAGTATTAAACATTCCTGATGCTTCCGCCGTGAATAATATACACTGCTGCTCAAAAGTTTGGGATTAGTAGGATTTTTATTGTTTTTTAAAGAAGTTTCTTCTGCTCATCAAGGCTGCATTTATTTGATCAAAAATAAAGAAAAACAGTGAAATATTATTGCAATTTAAAATAACGGTTTTCTATCTTAATATACTTTAAAATCTAATTTATTTCTGTGATGCGCAGCTGTATTTTCAGCATCATTACTCCAGTCTTCAGTGTCGCATGATCTTCAGAAATCATTCTAATATGCTGATTCATAATCAATGATTGAAATAGTTGTGCTGCTTCATATTTTTTTGGAACCTGTGACACTTGGCTGCATTTATTTGATCAAAAGTAAAGAAAAACAGTGAAATATTATTGCAATTTAAAATAACGGTTTTCTATCTTAATATACTTTAAAATCTAATTTATTTCTGTGATGCGCAGCTGTATTTTCAGCATCATTACTCCAGTCTTCAGTGTCGCATGATCTTCAGAAATCATTCTAATATGCTGATTCATAATCAATGATTGAAATAGTTGTGCTGCTTCATATTTTTTTGGAACCTGTGACACTTTTGTCAGGATTTTTCTGGTGAATAAAAAGTTTAAAAGAACAGCATAAAATATAAATCTTTTGTAACAATATACACTACTGTTCAAAAGTTTGGGGTCAGTACATTTTTTTCTTTCTTTTTTGAAAGAAATTGGTACTTTTATTCCATTTTGTCATTTAGCAAACGCTTTTATCCAAAGATAATATAAAAATAATAGTGAATCGAATCGAATCGTGAAATCAAAATTGTGAATCGAATCGAATCGTGAGTTGGGTGAATCGTTACATCCATGTTATTTCTTTGATTTGGGGCTTGTTTTAAAATTTCAATTTAGTTTTGTTATTTATATTTACATTATATTTACATTTTGTCATTTAGCAAACGCTTTTATCCAAAGATAATATAAAAATAATAGTGAATCGAATCGAATCGTGAAATCAAAATTGTGAATCGAATCGAATCGTGAGTTGAGTGAATCGTTACATCCATAATACAAAGTGATAGTAAAGACTTCTATTGTTACAAAATATTTCTATTTTAAATCAATGCTGTTCTTTTTCACTTTTTATTCATCAAAAAATCCTGACAAAAGTGTCACAGGTTCCAAAAAAAATATTAAGCAGCACAAAAAATCATAAAAGTAGTTCTGCACAATAGCTTTACTATAGATTTATTCACAGAATAATGTTGTCTTCACTCCAGCTCTCTCTCTTTGGAGTTCATGAGAGAAGCAGTTTGATTCAATAATGAACTGAACTGTTTGTTTAGTTTTGGGATTTTTTCAGTGGATTTGCACCTTAGGTTCACTAGTGCGGGTGATTCATTCATGAACCAGATGGATCTAGTGATTTTTAAATGAAGTCTCTTCTGTATTTATGCATTTATTTGATCCTTCAGAAATCATTCTAATATGCTGATTTGCTATGAAGGACCAAAAACGGTTACACTTTATTTTGATAGTTCACTTTAGGCATTTTACTACCTATAAGTAACTTTGCAACTACATGTCAACTATGTAGCAGTCATTAGAGTATTAGTAGACCGTCTGCTTAATATCTACTAACACTTTATTTTGATGGTCGCTCAATAGATGTTCTACTGACTATAAGTAACTTTGCAAGTACAGCAACTTATTCCACTAACCCTAAGTTTTTGCTGCTTAATTTTTTTTCCCAGGATTCTTTGATGAACAGAAAGTTCAAAAGAACAGCATTTATTTGAAATAGAAATCTTTTATAACATTACACACGTTTTTACTGTCACTTTCAGTCAATTTAATGCATGTTTGCAGAATAAAAGCATTATTTCTATTAAATCACACCCACACACATACCCCAAACACTTTTCAACATTGATAATCAGAAATGTTTGTTGAGCAGCAAATCAGCATATTAGAATGATTTCTGAAGATCATGTGACACTGAAGACTGGAGTAATGATGCTGAAAATACAGCTGCGCATCACAGAAATACATTACAGTTTAACAGAGATTCACATAGAACACAGCTGTTTTAGATTGTAATAATATTTCACAATATTACTGTTTTTACTATATTTTTGATCAAACAAATGCAGCCTCGGTGAGCAGAAGAGACTTTAAAAAGTTTAAAAAGAGACATTTAAAATCATAATGTTTCCAAACGTTTGACAAGTACTGTACTTTTGTGTGCTTTTTGAAGCTTGAAGGCTCCAGTCCCCATTCATTGCAACTGCATGGAAAACAATTTCATTCTCCAAATCATCTTCTTTGTGTTCCACAGAAAACAGTCACAGATCTCGAGTAACAAATGCTGACAGAATTGACCTCATTTGCTGAACTATGAGATGTTGGCTCAAACAGACCATTTCATGATCTGTGTCCATGTGAAGTCTCGCTCTCTGACCCACTGGCCTGTCTGTGCACAGAACAGTGTGTTTTGTTCCCGTCTGAACACTTGCACTCAGTCACCAGCTGTTCCCTGGGGTCCCTATAAGCTAAATTATTCGAGCCAAACTGGGGCAAACATTAGGTGCGTGACACTCTGTTAAAGGGAATGCAGAGTGCATGAGCAGAGAAGGAGATTTAGAAGTCAACGGAAGTGACCGGAAAACTGAGAGGGAATATGTGTTTTCCAGAGCTAAAGGAATAGAGAAGATTAACTCTCAACAACCTCAACTAGACACACACACACACACACACAGAATGCCTTGATGTTCCGTGTTACCATGGATACTCGGAATGACTGGAAAATGGAACATGAAGAGAGTAGACGGGTGAGCGTTCTTCAGTTCAATCACAGAAGAAGGTGTGCGGACAGACAAGAATCTATTCATGGCAAACACTCAATTATTTTAAACCGTGACAGACATGAAAGAAACCCCACCGAATCAAAAATGAAATGCTGCTGCTGTGCTGCGTATTTCTGTTAGCTTATACAGACATCTTCCAGCCGGCAGAGAGTCAAACGCAATGGAAACTCGAGAGGCGGAGAGCTGGAGGCTCTTAAATCACAGAGATGGAGGACGAGCGCTGGAGAACTTAAAGGTCAGACATAAATCAGAGGATTGTGGAGCAGATGTGCTTCATAAAAACCAAAGCTCTGGAGTGAAAGACCAAACATGGTAAGCATCACAGTCAGTGAGACTGTACTGTATCCAGTGCGTAAGGCTCCCGTCCTCCTCCATCAACCCCAACCTGGATGTCATCTAGCAATAGCTTTAAAAGAATAGTTCATCCAAGAATGGACAATTATGACAGAATGTCATGTTTGGCTGAACTGTTGCTTTAATGTCATTAAAATGGTCATTGTCACTGTGATTCAGGCTGTGGGTGAAAAACACTCGGCATTGAGCTTGGTCGTCTTTTACAGTAAAATGACTTAAGATATTAAGTCTTGTTTTCTGAAAAATGTATCAAAATTATCAAGAGTTTTTTCTTAAAATAAGAAGAAAAAAATCTGCCAATGGGACAAGAGAAATAATCTTGTTTTCCCTTTGAATTAAAATAATTTTTCCTTCCCCACTGTCAGATACAGTATTTTTAAGCAAAAACTAACAAAACTTTGGTACATTTTTCCGAAAACATGACTTAATATCTTCATAATCGTCATTTTGCTTCTCAAGTAAATGCATCTTGATTTAAGAACGTTTAGATATTTGTACTAGAAAACAAGACAGAAATACTGAGTAAGAAAATCATTTTTTGCAGTGCAGGCACAGACATTGTAAATGGTCACAGAGAAAAACTGGCCATCACACACTCAATGTCCAAAGATCACACGCTACCTTTCAAGCTGTGCTGGAAACAACAAACTCATGCAGAAATATGAGGCTTGTTAATATAAGACACACAACAAATGAAAATATCGTGTGTTTAGAGATCAGCTCAAAATAAACAAGTCTGATCTCCGAGGACTAGATGTATGTGCCAATCATACACTACGTGATTTTCTGTGAGGTCTCTCAATTAAAATAGACTTTCTCAGATTTTGGCACCTAGTGTCGACCCGTCTGTAAATCTGGTAATAGTTTGTGCAAAAGTCATGTAGTGTAATCCAGCCTGCCCCGGGACGGACGCCATCCTACAGAGTTCAGCTTCATAATCAAACACGCCTGAGCCAGCCAATCACTAGAAATGTACAGGCAGGTGAGCTGAAGTCTGCAGGTCTACAGGCCTCCAGAAACACTCCTCGTGCTCCTCGACTCCTGTCACACACATCACAGGACGCATCTTCAGTTCACACACATGATGTTGCCAGGAAACACTGTCTGCTGCTGCACTCCACAAACACAGAGCAACTCCTCGAGAGGCCATTAAACCACAGACACACGGCACAGTCAGATCTGCTCAAGAGCTGCAGTCAACAACCAGTGTGCCGATTTTAAACCAGCTTTGTGTTTTACAAGTAGTATGTATAAAAAACTGAATACAAACATGATGCAAAATTAATAAAAAATGACTACTAAAATGATACATTTTGCATCATCTGGTGGAGTTTTAGTAAACTTCTGCATATTTGTATCCCCAGACAGTCGGATCAAGCCTAGTGCATTATGGGTATTGAAGTTTTTGGCAAAAGTAAAGACCACAGCCCTTTTTCTGTTTTCTCTAGTCATGTAGCACCATTTTTTTAAAGTTTTATTAAAAAACCCATATTGGTGAATTACACTTTTAGAAAGAGTTTTATGCAAATACATAGGTGAGTTGCTCAACTGAGCTTGTGGAGTGAGGCAGGACAGTTGTTGAAGATGTTCATGCTTTTTAGTCAAGATTTCTTCAGCAAACTCAAGGTCAGCTCACGGTTTGAATTTCACATGCGATTTGTCTGTTCAGACCAAAGTGTAAAACACAGGAAAGAACAGTGAATCCCATTGGTTGGCCAGCTTTATTAACCGTACAATGGAAAAGAGATCATAAGTTCTCTGTTAAAGAACCTGTCACAGTGATGGAGATGTTTGTGTGTGTCTGAACAGACACATTAACAGCCGTTCATTCAAATGAACATGTTTATCGCTCTGAATTCTCTCTCTGAACATTCATCTTGGTGTGAACAGGTCTTCACGCACACGTATGAGGTTAATAAGCTCATCCTGCCTCTAGCTGAATGTTTTCCAGCGCTGGTGCTCTTGTGAATCACAGCACTCATGTCAGGTTCTCCACAGGAAGTGAGGTCAGAGGTTAAGATGATCTGGCAGCTCCCAGCATGCACTGAGATCAGTGTGTGTGTGTGTGTGTTCAGATGAGTCCGATGAGCACAGACCTATTGACCTCACAGATGGCATACAGAGATTCGATCGACTCTTTTAAAACCTAAGCGTGTCATTTGTCAATCCAATCGATAGGTTCCTGAGCTACAAATCACATTCATGTTCTCCACAGAGAAACATCTATTAATAACAATAATATAATTTTAAAAAACATCAATATGCCTATTATAATTCATAAAACTTTGAAGATGAATCTTAGAAGATTAAGTGATGATATTTGCTTCTGTAGAAGACACAAGTCACACAAAGCTGAATTCATTGTGAAGAACTACACTATCCATAATCCTGATGAGATCCACCAATCAGAGAAGTCGCTGTTACCATGGAAACGGAACAAAAGCACATGCAGTTCTGCAGGAACTGCCCACAGGTGAGTTTCAAATATACAGTATGCAACCCAAATCATTTCTCTACTAAATAGTAGGTGAAAAGAGCAGTATGTTTGAATTCACAGTACTCATAAAATAGTAGAAAAAATGGAAACTGTAGCTGGCCTCCAAGATGATGTTTATTAAATGTGAACATGCAAAATGTGCAAATAGAAACAGGTGTTAAAAGCCTAATTAACAAAGGCTAGTTAATTATACCAAGTTATTATCATTAACTAAAACTAAAACTATAACATAAAATTAACATTAACTGAAATAAAATGAAATATTTCTCATTTTCATTTAAAGTTGAAGTACTAAAGTAACTAAAACTACATATAAACTAAACTAATATATTTAGTTTTGCAAATGCAAATGACTCCTACTAATGATTTTTCCAGCTCTTAATAATTGGAACATACCATTTTCATAAAAAACAACCCTTTGCCGCATTCTGTTCGGCAAGTAAAATTACTTGAGAACATTAGTTAAAACTAAATATCAACGAATACAATAAACAGGATGGATAAAAAAAATGAAAAAAAAATGTTCTTAGACATTTCCGTAAATTCAGGTACGCATTGCTATAACCCTGCAAAGCCTGACATGAACCCCAAGGCGTTCCCAGGCCAGCTGGGAGACATAGTCTCTCCAACGTGTCCTGAGTCTGCCCCGAGGCCTCTTTCCAGTGGGACATACCCGGAACACCTCACCAGGGAGGCGTCTAGGAGGAATCCGAAACAGGTGCCCAAGCCACCTCAACTGGCGCCTCTCGATGCGGAGGAGCAGCGGCTCTACTCCGAGCTCTTCCCGGGTGACTGAACTCCTCACCCTATCCCTAAGGGTGCACCCAGCCACTCTGCGGAGGAAGCTAATTTTTGCCATTTGTAGCCGCGATCTCATTCTTTCGGTCATGATCCAGAGTTCATGACTATAGGTGAGGGTAGGAATGTAGACTGAACGGTAAATTGAGAGCTTCGCCTTGAGACTCAGCTCCTTCTTCACCAAAACAGACCGGTACAATGACCGCATTACTGCGGACGCAGCACCAATCCGTCTGTCAACCTGCCGCTCCATTTTTCCCTCACTCGTGAACAAGACCCCGAGATACTTAAACGCCTCCACTTGAGGGAGCAACTCCCCCCCAACCTGGAGGGGGCAATCCACCTTTTCCAACTGAGAACCATGGCTTCGGATTTGGAGGTGCTGATTCTCATCCCTGCCGCTTCGCACTTGGCTGCAAACCTCTAAAGTGCATGCTGTAAGTCTTGATTTTAATGAAACCAACAGGACCACATCATCCGCAAAAAGCAGAGACAATATCTTGCAGCCACCAAAACAGACACCCTCCGCTCCCTGACTGCGCCTAGAAATTCTGTCCATGAAAATAATGAAAAGAATCGGTGACAAAGGGCAGCACTGGCGGAGTCCAACATGCACCGGAAACAGGTCTGACTTACTGCCGGCAATGCGAACCAAGCTCCTGCTCCGGTCATACAGGGAACGAAAAATCCCGAGGTACCTCCCACAGGATGCCACGAGGGACACGGTCAAATGCCTTCTCCAGGTCCACAAAACACATATGGACTGGTTAGGTACACTTCCATGAAACCTCCAACACCCTAGTGAGGGTATAGAGCTGGTCCAGTGTTCCACGGCCAGGGCAAAAACCGCATTGCTCCTCCTGAATCCAAGGTTCAACTATCGGTTGGATTCTCCTCTCCAGTACCCTGGCATAGACTTTCCCAGGGAGGCTGAGGAGTGTGATTCCCCTATAGTTGGAACACACCCTCCGGTCCCCTTTCTTAAAAAGAGGGACAACCCACCCCGGTCTGCCAGTCCAGAGGCACCGTTCCCGAACTCCACGCAATGCCACAGAGGCGTGTCAGCCAAGACAGCCCCACAACATCCAGTGACTTGAGAAACTCGGGGCGGATCTCATCCACCCCCGGAGCCTTGCTACCGCTGAGTTTTTTGACTACCTCAGCAACTTCAGCGAGGGTGATGGACGAGCCCCCTGAGTCCCCAGCCTCAGCTTCCTTTACGGAAGGCATGTTGGAGGGATTGAGGAGATCCTCAAAGTACTCTTTCCACCGCCCGACGACATCCTCTGCTGAAGTCAGCAACGCACCACTTCCATTGTAAACAGTGTTGGCGGAACACTGCTTCCCCCTTCTGAGCCGCCGGACGGTTTGCCAGAATCTCTTTGAGGCCGACTGAAAGTCTTCCTCCATGGCCTCACCGAACTCCTCCCAGGCCCGAGTTTTTGCCACGGCGACTGCCAGAGCCGCATTCTGCTTGGCCCGCCGGTACCCATCCGGAGTCCCATAGGTCAGCCAGACCCGATAGAACTCCTTCTTCAGCTTGACAGCATCCCTTACCTCCGGTGTCCACCACTGTGTTCGGGGATTGCTGCCACAACAGGCGCCAGAGGCTTTACGGCTGCAGCTCCGAACTGCTGCCCCAACAATGGAGGTGTGGAACATAGCCCATTCAGACTGAATGTCCCCAGTCTCCCTCGGGACCTGGTTGAAGCTCTGTCGGAGGTGGGAGTTGAAGACCTCCCTGACGGGGGCCTCTGCCAAACGTTCCCAACAGACCCTCACTATGCGTTTGGGCCTGCCAGATCTGTCCAGCCTTCTTCCCCGCCATCGAATCCAACTCACCACCAGGTGGTGATCAGTTGACAGGGTTTGGGTCGGCCGGGCACTCGGCCCCGACCACTGCCCAAATCACAACGCACCGGCCTCCTGCAGCCTCTCCGGCAGGTGGTGAGCCCACCGAAGAGAGGCTCCACGTCATGGTTTCGGGCTGAGCCTGGCCAGGCCCCGTGGGCATAGACCTGGCCACCAGGTGCTCACATGCCTGGCTCCAGGGTGGGGCCCCGGTGACCCCATACCGGGCAGGGTGAACAAAAGCCTTGATTTAATCGTCATCATAAGGGGCTTTTGAACCACACTTTGTCTCGTCTGTCACCCAGGATCTGTTTGCCATGAGTGACCCTACCAGGGGCATATAGCCCCAGGCAACATAGCTCCTGAGATCATTCAACACTCAAACCCCTCCACCACGCTAAGGTGGCGGTTCAAGGATGGGCATATTTGATACATCAGGCTTTTATGGCTCATGCAGTTTGATATAGTGAGAATATGGAGCTCATGGAGCTCTAATGAAAAAAAAAACATAAAATTCAATGCAATCCAATGATGATTGAGAGATGAACAAACAAACATTCCTCAAAAGTCTGATGATCAGATTTGAGACTCACAAATTTTTCTAAAAAATGATTGATGGAGAATCAAGTAAAGCCGAGCTGCTTCAGTCCAGTAAGTGTTCATCTGGAAATATTATTGCAGTTATTCTGACGTTTACTTAATAAAAATCAGTAAAGATTTGACAGCAGAAATTACAAACGTCCACCTTCAGCTCGTGCTTCACGTGGACGTTTATACAATGTAACAATTACACAAAAAGACATTTGACGATAAAAAACTCAACTATCAATCAGACGACAAAATACATGAAGGAGATTGTGTGGATGAGGCCTTTGTGTATCAGATATGATACAGTAGACTTTATAGGGTTAATGGCCACACCCAGTTTACTAAAACAGGAAATTATACAGCAGCGAACCCCAAATAAATATTATAAAACAAGCAATACATAACAGTAAGAACACAGACTGTTCCACAGTCTCTCCATCACACTGATCAGAAGTGATTTCCCTCGTGTCATTTCCTGTAAGTCACGATCACAGCTGGTCATCAGTCGTCCAGCGCACTCCAGAAACAGACAGAACGCTGCGGGCTGACGGCTATTATACACAGAGGACCAGAGTAAATGAAGACCTGAGCTGAGCAGAAGCTCGACCTCTGACCCTGCAGGAGATCTGTGAGCCCGACCGCCACTGAAAACAACTCCACAGTCTGACAGGAGGGTAACTGTGTAGCATGCTGACATTTAGACCAGCTGCTGGGTCATGGGTCTGTTCAGGCATGAATAATACTAATGAAACAGATGATAAAAACACATAATGGGCTGGTACTGGACAGTGACTGAGCAGAAGCAGCAGTGCTACGAACACACAGCAGCTGCATTCATCAGCAGCAGTTCAGCTGACGTCAAAGCACCTCTCCATTTTTGGTCTTTAAATAGTGAAATATGTCATTAAATGCTGCTGCTCTTTTACTTTGTTTTCGATTGGTTGCATAATCACTTATTGTTTATTAGTTGATTTAATGCTGTTACTGTACTGTTCATTCATTCTTTTTCCCCCCTTTATTTATAGAGTGCTTTGTACAATACAGATTGTGTCAAAGCAGCTTTACAGTGTTAAACAGGAAAATAGTGTCGATAATGCAAGAGGACGATAGAAAACACTCTATTTCCAGTTAAACTTCATTCATTCATTCAAAAACACTGTATTTCTGTGACAGAAAAACACAGCTCTTAATAAAGTCTACATCATAACAATTCAATTCAACAACACTACCCACCTTCATTTTAATGTGAGTGCATAATGAATGTTCAGAAAAAAGAACAGATTAAAAACGTAGTTAAAAGAAATTGTTAGATTAGAGTTTTGATACAGAAATAAGTCAAACTTATGAACCTTGAGACTTTTTTTACTGAAGAGAAAAAGAAAAACACTATTAAAACTGTCTGAACACTCAAGAAAAGGAAATCTTTAAAGGGTTCCTATTATGCTTTTTCGCTTTTTCAACTTTAGTTAGTCTGTAATGTTGCTGTTTGAGCATAAAAAAGATCTGCAAAGTTACGTGCTGCCAATCACAACACACACTGGCCCAGCTAACCAATCACAACACACACCAGCCCAGCTAACCAATCACAGCACATTTTGTATTTCAGAAGGCGGGCCTTCATTTGATACAGGAACTATTCGAGCCGTTCGTGCCAGACTGGGGAGAGAGGTGTTGTAATAATGTAAAATATGTGAAAAATAATGTGTTTTTCGAACAACCTATATGAGAGCCTGTTCTAGTACACCCCCAAAACAAAATCAAGACTTTGTAAAAGAGCATAATAGGACCCCTTTAACAGCTCAAAATGTGCACTAACATCTTTGTAACATTTATTATGTTGCTTCAAAGCAGCACTATGCAATATTTGACGTAAGAGCGCTGCGGCCATTTGTAAATTTAATGTGCGTGGCTTCCGGTGTAATCTGCTGTGTAATGCTGCTTCATATCACAAACAGTGATTTGTCATTATATTATTTTAATTTACTGTCAGAATGTAGCACAAATTGTTATACTGTTTACTGCACCTGTTACTCTTAGTTTATTTCCCTATAGCAGCTAATGAATCAGAATTCACTTACATTCACAGAAAATCACTTGCTTCCAAATAAGACGGATAATTACGTGAAGTTGTGCAATAAAATAAATAGGCTTCTAAACTATTACAAGGCTGGTTTAAATAATAATATTTCAATGACCAACAGTCCAAGCCTAAGGATAAACAATTTGTTGTGTTTGCTCATCACTTGATGTCTGGTGGAAATACTTTTCTGTCCTGTACATTGCTCTTCCGTTCCGATTAAAACATCAAACAGGTTCTCCCCACTCAGTGACGCACCCGCTGAGAAACTTGATCAAAGTGCTCTAGTTATACGGAACGTGAAAATAGAGACACCAGCCACCATAGTCCAATGTTTACCTGGAGCCAGAGCGCCTGACGTCTTGGCAAATTTAAAAGTGCTGGCTAATGCTAAACGTAAATTCAGTAAGATTGTTATTCACGCTGGCGCTAATGATGTTCGACTTCGCCAGTCGGAGATCACTAAAAATAACATTAAAGAGGTGTGTGAACTTGACAGAAGTACTTGCTTTTAAAAGTACTTAAGTACCAAATGTAAATTTCCTTTTTTATGTCAATGCATTGTTTTATTATTGTTGTATGTAATACTTGCAATACCTTATAACTTACTTACTTACTGTAATGTAACTCACAATACAGTACACCTGACTAGCTTGTATTATCTGTAGAATAGATAGCGTTTATACTTTAGAGTGTTAAAAACCTGTAGAAATGAAACAAGTGAGTTGACCAAAATAAATAAATACAATTATTTAACACCCCTACAAAAGCAGGATGGTAGTGATCTCACACAGCTCTGGACACATCTGTGTGCAGCCATTCATCCACATTTGAACCGAGCTACAACTGTAGCTGTATAACTTTACAACAGCAACACTGCTTATCAAAAAAGCAAAACAGAAAGATTTATTTGGCATCAAAACAAACATTTAAAAATGCTGTCTAATCGCTCTCGCTGTACTTTGATGTCACACACAGAACGGTCTGTCAGTCAAACACCTATTGTGTTTCGTTAGGAGACGCACAATAGTTCTGTGGCTTTATAGGTAATATTTTCATTTACCGTCTGCTAGCCCCCTCACGTCACAGAAGTCATTCTCAGCACTGTAACGGTCACAAACCTGTTAGCATGTTTTTTATATTGTAATTGTACTACCCACCATGAGGGGGCAACATGGAGCTATACTCTTAGATATAAAATGGGTGTAGGGAGTAGAAGAAGTCAGATTAGTATTTGTGGAAAGTAGTATGCAGAAAGCTGTTAATGAAGTGGAAAAATAAAGCAAGGGGCCAAGGAGAGCATAAGAGACTTTGCATTTCATTATCGCGCTCTTTGTTTAAAATGGAGAAAGACCATGTCAGAGAAAGACATTGTATTGGCCATATTACGTAATTGCAATCCCCGCCTGGCTAGTTTATTAAGAGGTACCGTGACCAATGTTGGCGAACTTGTAAGAATTGGGACACAAATTGAACGTGATTTTGATGAAGCCAAAAATAATATTGGAATCAGGTAAATTCTGAAGAGCAAAAGAAAAAACATATGCCCGCAAGCACTAGGGTGGTGCAGTCCATCAAAATGCAGCATCAAACTGTAAATATACCTATAGTCTTGCGTGATAGTTTTTTTCTGGCCATGGTGGACACAGGTAGTTCATTGTGTCTAATTCAAGAATCCGTCTGGAATCAACTGAGCAAGGGTGAACCAAGTCAGTCAAGCAGGGGCCAGACATTTGTGTTAGCCAATGGGCAAAAGCAAGCAGCTACTGGAAAGGTGACATGGCACTGTAAAGTGCAGGGTCAACGATTTACCTTGACACTGTTTATCTTGAAAGACAGAGATTTAACAGTACCAGTCATTTTAGGAATGGATTTCTTGTTGCATTCTGGGATTGTGCTGGATTTCAGTAAAGGCCAATATGGTTTACCATCTGTAAGTAGCCAGGACGTGAACCAGTTTTTCCCATTTATGACGCAAGATTCTTCTTCATCAGTCTACTTTTACTTGGCCATACCCACACCTACCGTTGATGACACGGTGCTTGAATCCATACAAAGACTAACCCTTGAAGCAGAGACTACACCATCATACAAGGAAAAATTGGAACGACAGTTGCTTGACTGGCCTACTGTATGCTCAAAAGACATTGGACATTCTAGTATAGTCAAACATCGAATTATAACCACTGATGAACGGCCAGTCAGAAAAAGGGCATACAGACTGTCCATTGACAAACAGAAATTTGTTGATGAGGAAATTCAGGAATTTTTGAGCAAAAAGATCATACAACCATCTGTCACCATGGGCATCGCCTGTTGTTGTTGTACCCAAAAAGGATGGAAGTTTCAGGTTGTGCATTGATTATAGAGGCTTAAATGCCAAAATACATCTTGATGCCTATCCCATGCCACAAATCCAGGAAATATTGGAATCTTTCCATGGTGCTACTGTCTTCAGTACACTGGATCTCAAAAGCAGCTATTGGCAACTTGAGATGGAAGAGGATAGCATAGAGAAAACCGCATTTGTGACATCTGCAGGCTTATTTGAATTCTTGCGTTTACCGTTTGGCCTAAAAAACTCAGCGGCCTCATTTCAGAGACTTATGGAGACTGTGTTGAGAGACCTTAAAGGCAAGTGTTGTCTGGTGTATATAGATGATGTAGTCGTGTACTCCAAAAATGAAGAGGAGCACATCTATGATCTCACTCGGGTATTCCAGTGTTTACATAATGCTGGACTTACACTTAACCTCAGAAAATGTAATTTCATGCAACGCAACATCACTTACCCAGCATAGTTGATGGCTCGGAGTACGTTTTTCCACCACCCCCACCACTTGCAGCGGAGAGAGAGACGTTTTCTGATTCCGTTACCAACTTTATTGAACAATTTACTGATAGATTCAATGCATTGGAGGGACGAGTTGATGAATGTGTGAAGAAGATGAGTGGCTGGGTATCACAAGAGGAATTCCGGAACAAATGTAAAGGGATGGAAGATCGTTTGCTGTATCAAATGGAAAGTGAATGTGAGAGAGTTAAGAAAGTTGTGGAAATGTCTGTACAGGAACTCGGTCAACCAATGGTTGATTGTCTTAAAAGAAGGGATGTGCAACTTGAAGCCAAATTCAAATCAATTACTTCAATAAGTACGCCTGTAACATCTAAAATTGGTTATGGGGATCATGATGCTGGGCAAAGTCAAACTCACACCTATGAAGTTCAGCAAAGCTCTTTAGCCAGTCAAGAGAAAACTATGTTAATGCCTTATAACCCACCGGTCAAATTAGACTTTCCCTGTTTCAATAATAAGCAAGATGAGGATCCTATTCTGTTTATTGAACACTGTGAGGAATACTTCGCAGTTAGACCATTGAGTGACCAGGAGATCTTGGCACCTCTTAACACAGTGCTTAAGGAAACTGCTAAAGACTGGTGGCAAGCCGAGAGAAGGAAAGTATATAGTTGGGGGCAATTAAAAAATATATATATTCCTACGATCTTTTCTTAGCGAAGATTATGAAGATGTGGCGTCGAGAAGGCTTGTGGAGAGAAAGCAAGGGGCCAAGGAGAGCATAAGAGACTTTGCATTTCATTATCGCGCTCTTTGTTTAAAATGGAGAAAGACCATGTCAGAGAAAGACATTGTATTGGCCATATTACGTAATTGCAATCCCCGCCTGGCTAGTTTATTAAGAGGTACCGTGACCAATGTTGGCGAACTTGTAAG
Source organism: Sinocyclocheilus anshuiensis (assembly GCF_001515605.1). Classification (NCBI taxonomy): domain Eukaryota; kingdom Metazoa; phylum Chordata; class Actinopteri; order Cypriniformes; family Cyprinidae; genus Sinocyclocheilus; species Sinocyclocheilus anshuiensis. The sequence goes on from NW_015537992.1 coordinate 20,353, forward strand.
AATTGGGACACAAATTGAACGTGATTTTGATGAAGC
>NW_015537992.1:20562-35579 GCF_001515605.1 Sinocyclocheilus anshuiensis
CTATTGTTAAATGCATTAAAGAAATAGGATTAATCAGGAGAATTTAGGAATGTGTGTGTTTTTTTTTATTTTTATTTTATTTTTTTTATATAAAATATAGATAAATATAAATATGTATATATTAGTTGCTTATTAGTGCTCCACACTCCAGTCCAGTTGGTGGCGGTAAATGCACCAGAAGTTGGTTTGCCATCCGCCATAAAACGTTAGAAGAAGAAGAAGAAGAAGCAGTCAGATTCGTAATGGAGGGAAGTAAGCATGGCTCCAAACAATCACTTGTCCTGATTGAGAAACCTTGAGTTTTGTGCTCAATCTGAAGTAAGCATTGTTTCTTGTTTTGTATTGATTGAATGCTTTTGGGTAATTTATGTGTAGTTATTTTTCTAATGTGATTTATTTCATTTTATTTAGAAGGACTCCACATTCTGTGGGATTTATCCTTGTATTCATATGCCTGTTTTTGACCTGCATCATAAGGATGACTTTAAAGTGGGTTTTGAGGCTGTGAATTATGTTGGCAACTGTTGTGGATTCTGGAACCGGGTTATGCCACAAATGTGACTTTAAAGACTTGCTCGGTGTTTGGATTGAGATCTACACCATGGATCACATGTTGCACTGGGGACATTTTTGGACGGTATTCTTGGACATTGATTTCTACACTGTGTGGAATGAACATTCAGCAACTGTATCATTGTCGTCGTCATCATCATCATCATCACCACCACATCAGAACAGATAAGATTTTGACTTGTCTGCTGTCCTGAGTTTCTGTTGTCGAAATATGTATGTTTGTTGTATTAAGGGGTTTGAAAGATAAAAAGAGGTAAATGAATGAGAAGCATTTATTTGTTGTTTTATTTATAGATTTGGCAGGTTTTGGTCATTGCTTGCTATATATAGAGCTAGTTTGCCTTATTGATGTCTTCTGTTGTGTCTTAGATAAAATCTAGTTAGGAGTTCCCTCCCTATAAAACAGATGTATAACCAACACTTTTTTGAGAGTAAGGTAACGGTTATACTCTAATACACATTAGCCACAATTAACGGCACCCTTTTATTCAAAACTTTTTGAAACCTCCATTTGCCAGTTTAACAGCTCTAAATTTTCTCCTATAATGCCTGATGAGGTTACACATTTCACTCAGATATCACACTATAGAGACTGTGTCTGTTCTGTTTTATTTGCTGATGTTCAACAAATAAAAAACAGATGTAATACAGATAAATGATAAAGCTTGGCTTAATGAATATTAGATCCCTTTCTACAAAAGCGCTTTTTGTAAATGATATGATCTTAGGTCATAACCTAGTCTAGCTGTGCGTTTAGATGCTGAAAATACGTCAGTATTGTACGTTTTAGTGTCTGTAAAAACGTAAGTAAATGTACATTTTATAGAACCACATTTTATGTAAAATACATACGAATTATCATGAGATCACGTTGATTAAAACATACACTCTAAAAAAGATGGTTCTTTAAAGGTTCTTTACATGCAGTAATGGTTTTCTTTAGAACCATAGCATTCTGAAGAACCCTTTTGTGCTGAAATGGTTATTTTTGTTAGAGTTTAGGGTTCTTTATTCCCTCCCTTTTGTTTTTCAAATCTGTAACTGACAAAGCTCCTCATTACTGATTTTCTGGAGTTCAGTGATCCAACTACACAGACTAACACACTCTCAACAGGTACAATTACTGTTATAAACATGATCCACGTCCAAAAGGTAAAGGGGGAGCTGTTGCTACAATTTATAGTAATATTTTCAGTATTTCTCAAAGCTCTGGTTTCAAGTATAACTCGTTTGAAGTAATGGTGCTTCATATAACATTATCCAAAGAAGCACATGTTACTGATAAATCCCCTGTGATGTTTGTACTGGCTACTGTATACAGGCCACCAGGGCACCATACAGACTTTATTAAAGAATGTGTTGATTTTATATCCGAGTTAGTGCTGGCTGCAGATAAAGGTTTAATTGTTGGTGATTTTAATATCCATGTTCCATGTTGTATTTCGATGTTGTATTTCGTTTGAATTGTATAAACTTGTTAAATCATCTAAACCAACATCATGTATGTTAGATCCTACACCATCTAAGCTACTAAAAGAGGTGCTTCCAGAAGTCATAGATCCTCTTTTTTTGTTTTTCTTACCTTTATTTGTACAGCGCTTTATACAATACTGGTTGTGTCAAAGCAGCTTTACAGTGTTAAACAGGAAAACAGTTTGTCAATGACGCAAGAAGACAATATCACAGTCATTTTTCAAGTTAAAGTCAGTTCATTGATGATTCAGTGATTCATCTTCCAGTACAGCTCTCTTCAATAGTGTCTGTGCAATCAGTCAAGCGTACCCAACTAAGCAAGACAAAGGAACCAAAACTCCATTTGTGACAGAAATGGAGAAAAAACCTTGGGAGAAACCAGGCTCAGTCGGGGGGCCAGTTCTGCTCTGACCAGACCAAACCAGCACAATGTGGTTTAATTCCAAAAACAGTCCCCTCCATATAACAGGAGTCCACAGCTCTCTCCAGGTCTGATGCTTGGAGGATTTCTTCCATTTTTGTTCCTCCTAAAATTCTTGCTAGAAGGGCTTTAATGTCCCCCACAGCCAACAGTTTGCCCATTGTTTCTTCTTCAAATGTTTAAAATCCATTTTCCAGCCTTCTCGTGGACGCCCCAAGTCACAAACTGCCCCTGTGTACCTTTAATTGAACTGGAAATTGTTTTGCCCGTGGTCTAAGCGTTCCCTTTTCTCTTCCATGTGACCACTTTTCCTCATCAATTGATAACTCATCTTCTTCACTCACTCTTTAATAATCTACTTCTAGTTCTAATCACCTTCAGTGGACCTATATGCTATTTTAACTAACATTTCTTCCCTTTTCTTTGTTTCTTTATCTGCCTCTTTTAGTATTTTCCTCGCCTGTTTAATATATTTTTTTAGCAGATCTTCTTTTTTATACAGTGCCAGTATTTCTCTTTTTACGTTTAGCGCTTAGTCCTTTTATCGTATGATTTTTTATCAAAGTTTCCATTTCCTCACACAATGATACATCCAACGTTCCTTCTTTTGGCCATTTTGTCATCAAATCTTTAGTTCTCTTTTGCCATTTGTTCAAAATTTCCTCTATCAATTCTTAACACAACGGATATTTTAATCCTAATATTTCTAGTGGAGTAGTCGCCATAATTGATCTTTTAACTAACTTATTATTTTGCTTTCTTCAACTAAGCACAATCTCTGGACTTTTAGCTTTATAATTAAATAATATAGATTTTCAAATTCGATTTTTTCTTTTACTTTATCTTAATTATTATTGTATCTTTATTGCTAATTTCTTATCATCCCTATTATATATATAATAAGATATATAATTACCTTTTTTTTCAAATCCAATAGTCTTTAAAATAAATAAATCATTAACTTGATGACGTTGTTGTGGGCGGAGTCTATCTGGTAGCAGAAAATTACAGTTTTAAAGTAGCACTCTATGGAAGCTGTGGAACAAAAAAAAGTTTATATTTCAAAATTCTAATTTTTCTTGCAATTATATCTCACAATTCTGATAAGAAAAATCAACTCGCCATTCTCTTTTTTCCCCTCGGCTCAGAATCATGAGTTTATATCCCACACTCTGGCTTTTATTCCCTCAGAATGGGCAAACTAGTAATTGTTGAGTTAAATTGAGTAATAAAGTCTGAACTAGGAGATATAAATGTCAGAATTGTGAGATAAAATGTTATCATGTTATGTAATGTTACAATGTTATGTAAAACATTATAGGTTTAAATAGTATTTCTTGCTGTAACTGTAGGGCTAATACAATATGTCCCTTATGAACTGCATATGTGAGTACTGTTTAAATCAAATTTATGCTTTAAAAGTAGGGTAATCATAGCAGGTTTCATTCATAGTCTGTCCGTTTAAACATCTGCGTTTAGCTTCAAATGGTGTCTTTGATGACAGTATTCTATAAAAATGATTTGCATTCTGATTCTGACATCCAAAGGCTCAACAATACATTTTTTTTTGTCTTATTCCATGGATTTTACCCGTTTCCCTCCACTTGTTCCCAGTGTTTTTCTGCCAGCACAATGCGCGCGCAGCTGCAAGTGACGTAACTGTGACGTCTACTCCAAACTGTGACGTCTGTTATGACATATCTAAGTGAAGACTCAGAAGACAGCACTTGGTACACAAGACAGAAAGTCTATTTATTCTCTCACACTGCCTCGGCCACTAGATCACTCACACAAGTGCGTACACAGACAACATAAATCTTTCTCTACTCCCGCTCCCTGGAGTGACCTATCAACACCTGTCAGTTTCCTATTTCACTGACCCCTTTTCACTGAGGTTTTAATTATTGTACCTAAAACCTCTGTATATAATAACCTAGAACACTCTCTAACACTTGATGGCTGCTCTGTTAATTCCTTGTCATCAGTTAGGAACCTAGGTGTGCTATTTGATAGCAATCTTTCTGTCACTCTGTGAGTTTAAATCTAGATTAAAGACCCATCTCTTTAACCTGGCTTACACATAACACACTAACACATTTCTATAATTCAAATCCGTTAAAGGATTGTTAGGCTGCATTAATTAGGTCAGACGGAACCGCCTTTTCTCTTCCATGTGACCACTTTTCCTCATCAATTGATAACTCATCTTCTTCACTCACTCTTTAATAATCTACTTCTAGTTCTAATCACCTTCAGTGGACCTATATGCTATTTTAACTAACATTTCTTCCCTTTTCTTTGTTTCTTTATCTGCCTCTTTTAGTATTTTCCTCGCCTGTTTAATATATTTTTTTAGCAGATCTTCTTTTTTATACAGTGCCAGTATTTCTCTTTTTACGTTTAGCGCTTAGTCCTTTTATCGTATGATTTTTTATCAAAGTTTCCATTTCCTCACACAATGATACATCCAACGTTCCTTCTTTTGGCCATTTTGTCATCAAATCTTTAGTTCTCTTTTGCCATTTGTTCAAAATTTCCTCTATCAATTCTTAACACAACGGATATTTTAATCCTAATATTTCTAGTGGAGTAGTCGCCATAATTGATCTTTTAACTAACTTATTATTTTGCTTTCTTCAACTAAGCACAATCTCTGGACTTTTAGCTTTATAATTAAATAATATAGATTTTCAAATTCGATTTTTTCTTTTACTTTATCTTAATTATTATTGTATCTTTATTGCTAATTTCTTATCATCCCTATTATATATATAATAAGATATATAATTACCTTTTTTTTCAAATCCAATAGTCTTTAAAATAAATAAATCATTAACTTGATGACGTTGTTGTGGGCGGAGTCTATCTGGTAGCAGAAAATTACAGTTTTAAAGTAGCACTCTATGGAAGCTGTGGAACAAAAAAAAGTTTATATTTCAAAATTCTAATTTTTCTTGCAATTATATCTCACAATTCTGATAAGAAAAATCAACTCGCCATTCTCTTTTTTCCCCTCGGCTCAGAATCATGAGTTTATATCCCACACTCTGGCTTTTATTCCCTCAGAATGGGCAAACTAGTAATTGTTGAGTTAAATTGAGTAATAAAGTCTGAACTAGGAGATATAAATGTCAGAATTGTGAGATAAAATGTTATCATGTTATGTAATGTTACAATGTTATGTAAAACATTATAGGTTTAAATAGTATTTCTTGCTGTAACTGTAGGGCTAATACAATATGTCCCTTATGAACTGCATATGTGAGTACTGTTTAAATCAAATTTATGCTTTAAAAGTAGGGTAATCATAGCAGGTTTCATTCATAGTCTGTCCGTTTAAACATCTGCGTTTAGCTTCAAATGGTGTCTTTGATGACAGTATTCTATAAAAATGATTTGCATTCTGATTCTGACATCCAAAGGCTCAACAATACATTTTTTTTTGTCTTATTCCATGGATTTTACCCGTTTCCCTCCACTTGTTCCCAGTGTTTTTCTGCCAGCACAATGCGCGCGCAGCTGCAAGTGACGTAACTGTGACGTCTACTCCAAACTGTGACGTCTGTTATGACATATCTAAGTGAAGACTCAGAAGACAGCACTTGGTACACAAGACAGAAAGTCTATTTATTCTCTCACACTGCCTCGGCCACTAGATCACTCACACAAGTGCGTACACAGACAACATAAATCTTTCTCTACTCCCGCTCCCTGGAGTGACCTATCAACACCTGTCAGTTTCCTATTTCACTGACCCCTTTTCACTGAGGTTTTAATTATTGTACCTAAAACCTCTGTATATAATAACCTAGAACACTCTCTAACACTTGATGGCTGCTCTGTTAATTCCTTGTCATCAGTTAGGAACCTAGGTGTGCTATTTGATAGTAATCTTTCCTTTGAAAACCATGTTTCTAGCATTTGAAAAACTGAATTTTTTCATCTTAAAAATATCTCAATTACAACCTATGCTCTCAATGTCAGATGCAGAAACGTTAATTCATGCGTTCGTGACCTCAAGGTTAGATTATTGTAATGCTTTATTGGGTGGTTTCTCTGCGTGCTTAATAAACAAACTCCAGCTGGTCCAAAATTCAGCAGCTAGAGTTTTGATAATACATAGAATATCAAAATCAACTGCGGGCGGCAGATCCTTTTCCTATTTAGCGCTCAAACTCTGGAATAATCTACCTAACATTATTCGGGAGGCAGACACTCTGTCAGTTTAAATCTAGATTAAAGACCCATATCTTTAACCTGGTTTACACATAACACACATTTATGTATGAACACATTTCTAATATTCAAATCCGTTAAAGGATTATTAGGCTGCATTAATTAGGACAATCGGAACCGGGAACACTTCCCATAACCCCCGATGTACTTGCTATATCGTAAGAAGAATGGCATCTATGCTAATATTAGTCTCTTTCATTCTTATTCCAAGGTCACTGTAGCCATACAGATCCAGTCTGTAGCCAGATCAGATGGTCACCGTAGCTACCCGGATCCAGTCCGTATCCAGTCCAGATGGTGGATCAGCACCTAGAGACGACCTCTACAGCCTTGAATGTCAGCGGAGACCATGTCAACTAGATGAGTCCCAGAGACAGATCCCCTGTGAAGACCTTGTCGGCCATCAGCACAAGACCATGAGAACCAGACGAGTCCTCTGCTCAATCTGATGTGTGTTGCAGCCTGGAATTAAACCACACCATGCTGGTTTCGTCTGTTCAGAGGAGAACTGCCCCACCCGACTGAACCTGGTTTCTCCCAAGGTTTTTTTTTCTCCATCTCGGTCACCGATGGAGTCTTGGTTCCTTGCCACCTTCGCCTTTGGCTTGCTTAATTGGGACACAATTTCTGGCAATATTGTTGACTTGACTGCACAGATACTATTTGAACTGAGCTGGACGATGACAGCACTGAATCATCAATGAACTGACTTTAACTGATAAACTGACTGTTTTCTATCATCCTCTTGCATTATCAGCTCACGTTTCTCCTGTTTGACACTGTAAAGCTGCTTTGACACAATCTGTATTGTATAAAGCGCTATATACAGTAAATAAAGGTGACTTGACGACTTGAATTGACTGAGGTCATTGAGAGAAACTGACGGTTGGAGCAAACTTATAACACACATATAAGAGCATGAGTCTGCAGCAGCTGTAGTCTCTGAGATTAGTCTGCAATCTCTCCTAATGCAGGTGAACACCATTAAGATCTTGATTTATTCAGGCCTATGGCTCCAGACGAACCAAGCTCATCCTCACAGCCAAACGCGCACTGCTCGCGCTCAGTTGCATGATAACCGCGGCCACGATGTGTCTGGTGTGTGAACGACTGACTCGTGTTTCAGGAACAGAGCATGATTTTCTTCTCACAAACTGTTAGGAGATAGAACTAAAAATATACATATCAACATTAGACATAATGTGTATATTCACTCAATATCTTAGCATTTGTTCTGAATGGTTAAAATTGTGATTTTAGTGTAATTGTACAAACGTCCAGCTTCACATGTCTTTCTGCTGTCAAATCTTGACTGATTTTGATCAAGTAAACGTCAGAATAACTGCAGTAATATTACTGGACTGAAGCAGCTCAGCTTTACTTGATTCTCCATCAATCATGTTTTAGCGTCTCAAATCTGATCCTCAGGATCTTTTGAGGAGCGTTTGTTTCCAGAAGCTTTACTTTCACTGTTCCTCAGCGGAGGAATGATCTTCACAAGCCTCCAGAACATCTCACATCTTCTGAGGAGCCTTTATTTCTTCAGCTCTCAATCACTGCATTATATGTTTGGATCATTTCAATCTCATCTCACTGAGACAGATTACTGGAGATATAGAGCGATGACTGATATTTAGATCAAGTTTTAAAGATCCTGAAATATTTAATGGTCAGATAAAATGTGCACTGAAATCGCTATAACATTTATGACGTTGCTTCATTTTATATCACATCTCAGTCAATTTCTTCAGTTTATAAACACAAACACATGATTTGTTCATGTGTACAGTAATGTTATGGAGCTCTATCCCTCATTTACGAGACAGAACAGCACAAGGATCGATGGCATGACCATTTATTCAGAAATACAGTAAAAATGCCATTGTCAAAGTCAATCTGATAATGACTTGAATATATCTCTTCTATTATGAATACGTTTTCTGGTTCAGTCTCTTTGATGGAGGTTTGAAGTCATTTTTTGAGAAGGTGGTTCGTTTACGTCACACCAAAAACAATAACAAACAGCAACATGTAAGACCACTGGATTCAGTTTGTCAAACAGCTTTGTAAACCATCGTGTAGACCTTTGTAAATGAAGACTAAGCTCAGTAGATGCTTATGATCACAAAAGGCTAGTCAGTAATAGTATAGTATTGTGAGGTGTGAGAGGAGCAGATGCGTCACATGACTAAGCGTTCAACAGAAATCAGAAGCAGTGGAAATTAATTAGCCAGCGTGTCCTAACGCACATTGAGTGCTCGACAGCACTTTCTGCATAAAACATGAAGCTATAAAGACGTGATCTTAACATCTGATCCTTTTAACACTTCCCATTGACTGAGTAAAGCTGGAGCTCTCATTACTGCTCATGTAAGCGTGCTGTCGTTGCTCACGCGCTTCAGTAATGTGCGTTAACAGAGAGCATCAGAAACACAAGCACTCCACGCTTCAGTCACGCTCTGATTCCTGCAGACCAGCATAGACATATACTACTGTTACTGATTACAAACACTTTTTATGGATTACATGATTACATACTGTTCATAAGAAGGCAGTGAGTTATTCATAATTTATTGATTCTCCCTAATTCTTCTTTTTTCTCTTTTAAAGTTTTCTTAAAAACTTCAAATGCCATGTAAATAATTTTGTGATCCATGCTTCTAATTTGAGATGAAAAGCACCTCTCAAGATCATGTATGAAACAAAGAGTTATGCGAGTTATTGGTGATGTATAGCTGTGAAACACTGCCTTCAGTAACTGTTGATTTTGAACAAAAATATTTCAAACCTGGAAGACTTTGGGCATGAAATGTCATTGTTGTTTTCATGTTTATTAATGTTTGTTCATATAATGTAGGGATTCCCAAAAGTTTTTGTCAGCTAAACCCATAATTACCTGAAATATTCCTGAGGAGCTTAATATCTCAATAATTTAACAACACATGTTCACAGTTCATTGTCGGTTGGTTAATTGTCACACTGACATGCATGTAAACAAATTAAATATTTGTTTTTAGTGTTTAAGCATTTTATTTGGATTGTTTTTGTTTTAAGATAAATTATTTACATTTTTTATGACTGAATTAATTAGCTTTTTGTCAACTAACAAACCCACTTGAGTTCTGACATTAAGCCCAGTTTGGGAAACCATGTTCTGATATGATTTTTAATGCATTTTTATATGTACAGTATATCAATATGGTAAATTTAAGTTAAAAAAGTTAGGTAAAAAGTACTCAGAATACCTAAAATGAGTAACCTAGATTACGTTACTAACTACAGTTTTCACTGTCTGAGTGTGTGTGCGTGTCTGAGTGTGTGTGCGTGTGTGCGTGTGTGAGTGAGAGTCTGTGTGTGCGTGTGTGAGTGAGTGTCTGTGTGTGCGTGTGTCTGTGTGTGCGTGTGTCTGTGTGTCCGAGTGTGTGTGTGAGTGTGTCTGTGTGAGAGTCTGTGTGTGTGTGTGTCTGTGTGTGTGTGTCTGTGTGTGTGTGTCTGTGTGTGTGTGTCTGTGTGTGTGTGTCTGTGTGTGTGTGTCTGTGTGTGTGTGTCTGTGTGTGTGTGTCTGTGTGTGTGTGTCTGTGTGTGTGTGTCTGTGTGTGTGTGTCTGTGTGTGTGTGTCTGTGTGTGTGTGTCTGTGTGTGTGTGTCTGTGTGTGTGTGTCTGTGTGTGTGTGTCTGTGTGTGTGTGTCTGTGTGTGTGTGTCTGTGTGTGTGTGTCTGTGTGTGTGTGTCTGTGTGTGTGTGTCTGTGTGTGTGTGTCTGTGTGTGTGTGTCTGTGTGTGTGTGTCTGTGTGTGTGTGTCTGTGTGTGTGTGTCTGTGTGTGTGTGTCTGTGTGTGTGTGTCTGTGTGTGTGTGTCTGTGTGTGTGTGTCTGTGTGTGTGTGTCTGTGTGTGTGTGTCTGTGTGTGTGTGTCTGTGTGTGTGTGTCTGTGTGTGTGTGTCTGTGTGTGTGTGTCTGTGTGTGTGTGTCTGTGTGTGTGTGTCTGTGTGTGTGTGTCTGTGTGTGTGTGTCTGTGTGTGTGTGTCTGTGTGTGTGTGTCTGTGTGTGTGTGTCTGTGTGTGTGTGTCTGTGTGTGTGTGTGTGTGTGTGTCTGTGTGTCCGAGTGTGTGTGTGAGTGTGTCTGTGTGTCCGAGTGTGTGTCTGAGTGTGTCTGTGTGTCCGAGTGTGTGTCTGAGTGTGTGTCTGAGTGTGTCTGTGTGTCCGAGTGTGTGTGTGAGTGTGTCTGTGTGTCCGAGTGTGTGTGTGTGTGTCTGTGTGTGCGATGTGTGTGTGAGTCTGAGTGTGTATTAAAAAAAGGATTTTAGGATTGAAAATGATTCCTCATGCTCACTAAACCAGTTTCACAAACTGAATCATGAAATCCTGGAATATGTTTATATGGTTTCATCTTCTGACATGGCTGTTTGAGAAATAAAAAGAACACACTGCATCATTTAGGGTTAAAAGAATTGTTGCCAAACATACAACATGCCAGAAACACATTAATTACTGCAATAATGATCCAATCCTAGACTTGAGTATTTGCTTATTTCAATCCAAATGTAAAAAATTTTTCTTGACCAGGCAGTGTGTATGCAATTCTGAGAAATGGAGCACATGTTCAGTTGTGACTAAAGTTGAAAATGAACTTAGATTCATCATAACATCCTCTTTCAATATACTGTAACCACCCTAAAAGAGCTTGAAAGGCGTTCATAGACCCAGCATAACTGAATCACGAGGAACGTTTGTGTGATTTTCCTGGAAGAAAGGAATGATTCTGCACAGCTGGTTTTCACAGAACAGGACACGAGAGCTTTTTTCAGACATCTGTCAGGTGCGACATCGATTCTTCTCACTTGAGCAGCCTCTCGTGAATCTAAAACAGAATCGATATCCAGTTCTCCGGCAGAAGCTCGTCTGATGGACAATCACAGATATTATACTTGAGGCATAGTTTGTAGTGTCCAACAGTCATAGAAACCCCATATCAAGCTACTAGTGACCTGAATTCTGTCCTGCTCACGTCTTGCTGAAAGAACACAACATGCTCAGTCTTTATGTTTAGCTGACAGTCTTTAACATGACCGAGAGAAGTGCTGTCATCTGTGGTGTGCCGTACAGAAACACGAAGATTTTTTATGTTTCTGAAAGTCTCTTCTGCTCATCAAGGCTGAACTTATTTGATCAAAAATATATTCACAAATATTGTAAAATATTATAATTTAAAACAGCTGTTTTCTGTGTGAATATCTGTTAAACTGTAATGTATTTCTGTGATGCGCAGCTGTATTTTCAGCATCATTACTCCAGTCTTCAATGTCACATGATCTTCAGAAATCATTCTAATATGCTGATTTGCTGCTCAAGAAACATTTCTGATTATTATCAATGTTGAAAACAGTTGTGCTGCACAATATTTTTGTGAAAACGGTGATGCTTTTTATTTTTCAGGATTCACAGATGAACAGAAAGTTGAAAAGAACAGCATTTATTTGAACCTCTACTGTTACTTTTGATCAATTTAACGCTTGTAGCTCTGATTCTAACAGACACATAAAGGCCAAACAAAATCACAGGTGCACATTTGGTTAATACATGATTCTTCTTTATTACACCTGAAAAAAATGAAACATGACTCAAAAAACAGGATGCTGCTCTATCAAAGTCCAGGCTGAAGGCTTCAGTAAAAAGTCTTGATAAACGCAACAGGTTCATTCCTCGATGAAAATAAGGCAGGCGCTGGTGTTCAAATTCAATTAAAGCCTCATTTAGTCGCCACACATAAAACACAGGTCATGTCACATGATCTTCATTCAGTGCGTCCAGTATCCTCGGTCCTGAATCACATCATCAGTCTCCAGCTGGTTAAACACAGTGTTGAGACGCCGTCTGGTCAGCAGCTGTGAGCTCACTGACCCACAGACAGAGGAATATTAGAGGGTCCGGCTCCGCTCTGGGCCGCAGGGGACGAGACACTGCTGGACTGAGGGACGGAGGTTGCTGTGGACGCTGCCGCTGCCGGCTCCATCTTACTGATGTGAGTGATGAAGCGCAGACGGAGACGCATCGCTGGCCTCAGTGAACAGATGATCCTCTCCACCTACAGACACAACACACACACACACACACTGATTCATTCTGCGTCCCAAATCACCTGCTCATACTACACATAATATAGATGTACATCCTGCACACTTTACAATATGTGACCCTGGAGCACAAAACCAGTCTTAAGTGTCAATTTTTCAAAAGTGAGATTTATACCATCTCAAATTTGAATAAATAATCTTTCCATTGATGTATGGTTTGTTAGGATAGGACAGTATTTGGCTGAGATACAACTATTTGAAAATCTGGAATCTGAGGGTGCAAAAAAATCTAAATATTGAGAAAATCATCTTTAAAGTTGTCCAAATGAAGTTCTTAGCAATGCATATTACTAATCAAAAATTAAGTTTTGATATATTTACGGTAGGACATTTACAAAATATCTTCATGGAACATGATCTTTACTTAATATCCTAATGATTTTTGGCATAAAAGAAAAATTGATCATTTTGACCCATACAATGTATTGTTGGCTATTGCTACAAATATACCCCAGCGACTTAAGACTGCTTTTGTGCTGCAGGGTCACATATATAAAGTACACATCCTGCAAATTTCACTTCTTTTCCTGTCCGACAGTATTGGAGGGAAATGAAGTAGGGCACTGATCTTTCATTCACGTCTTTCATATCGAGTAATATCATAACAATATCATAATCTGTTAAACTGTAATGTATTTCTGTGATGCGCAGCTGAATTTTCAGCATCATTACTCCAGTCTTCAGTGTCACATGATCTTCAGAAATCAATATGCTGATTTGCTGCTCAAGAAACATTTCTGATTATTATCAATGTTGAAAACAGTTGTGCTGCACAATATTTTTGTGGAAACTCAGATACATTTTATTTTTTCAGGATTCACAGATGAACAGAAAGTTCAAAAGAACAGCATTTACTTGAAACAGAAATCTTTTGAAACTTTATAACTGTCTTTACTGTCACTTCTGGATTCCTTACTGAATAAAGGAATTTTTAACATGAATGTATATATTTGATCATTTATGATGTAGTTTCAGATACTAGTGTGGAGTTATCTGCCACACTTGTTTTTATTTGTTCAAATTTCCACTGGAAATAGTAAACCATCCAGGAACCTTATGGATACTCATTTCAACACACTACGGTCTGGGACACACTAATTTTAATTTCAAATACCATTTAGGATGGACATTATGTGAATTGGGAGGCAGATTTAGTAGAGAAGCGTGTGACAGTCGTCTTGTAGTTCAGATGATCAGACAAAAGCACAGCGGAGAATGAGCTTTATTTGCTGTGACTGCTGATACTGAGCTGATATAAGCGTGACCTCTGCTGTTCTTCCCTGAGGGGCTTCAGAAGAGACTGCAGACTCACAAACACACTCATCTGAATAACACACAGCCTCTGAATGAAACCAGGGGCCGTCAGCAGCACACGTGTCCCTCACTAATCACAAACTGATATTCCTTGATCTTGATGCTGCTCGGCTGCACTTTCTGGTTTTAAGAAGACAAACGTTTTTAAAGACACATTTCCTCAGAGTCTATCAGGGCTCGTCAATGTCAAAATTCTCAAGACGGCCAATCAAAACCAAAGAAGACAGGCTTTACTCTTCACAGAAACTGAACGTGAATTCCAGCGACGCAAGAACTAGATAAACATCATCTGACAACTGTTTCACAACAGAGAGATCTCCGATGATGAAAACTGTTCCAGCTTGTCAAATTTGGCTATTTTAAGAAAATAGCCTTTATCATTTACATAATTCATCTAATTTGTAATAAAATGTGACGAGACAAGAAAGATTAACATATTTTAGGCATATTAAGAGTGTGCATATTCCAAAATAAATATTATTTGCAAATAGTTCATATAAATCCCTTGACAACCGATTCTAGTTCTTTAACTATTATCTTTCTTTATGTAAAAGCGTAATTACACTTTTACAGTGTCGCCTCAAAATAGTGAAACCTGTGTTAATTATTACACAAATAAGTACTGAGTAATACTAATTAACTACATGTACTTACCGCAGGGTTTGGTTTAGGGTTATTTGCTTTTAATTATGCATAATTTACTGTTATTACTATAGTAAGTACATGTAACGTGTGACCATCATGTTAAAGTAAAGCATTGACCCCATTACATTTGTGACCTGCCACACCCTCAGTGCTCAAGACATGCTTACAGCCATGAATACAGAAGAGAATGGAGTGTGTGTGTGTGTTTGAGTGTGTGTGTGTGC